>NW_020955425.1:632201-680760 GCF_003031625.1 Empidonax traillii | reverse complement strand
TGAAACAGACATACACAACATGTTTATCAGAGTTAAATAGCTGCTAAACAGAACTAAAAATAATAATTGAAATGCAGAGACCCATTGCTTTTCAAAATAAACCTCAGTGCAAAGCACTGCAATTATTAATTGCCGTATGTCATTGTTCAAATTCCTCAGACAGACTTTAACACCAGCCTCCAGTTTCCAGTGACAAGCATGGGACAGAGATGCTTCATAAAATCATCAGCTTTAGCACCTCATCAACACCAGGCACAAGCAGCTGTCATGCTGGCCACTGAGGTTAAAGGCTAATGTTACCAGCTGGGTCAAATCTTTCCAAGTGCCTGTCCCAAGGCAACCCAGGTTTTTCTATTCTCGATAAACACAGCAAATTAAGAGTGACTTGACCCATAAGGTTTTTTTGAGCTTTGAACCAGTCATGAATTCACTGATTACTTCGTCTTCCTTTTACCGAGGTTCCCCAAAGGGAACTAATCATATCTGGAAAAGAGGCATGGATTTTTTCCTTTAAGTTCATGTCACGTGACTTTCACCATTAGGTGTGCCCACAATAGAAGGTTACAGAAAAAGTCCTTAACTTCTCAGACTACAGAAGAGATTAAAAAAAAAATAAATTGAATTAATAGCTGCATATATGAAAAAGATTACCACATTCAGTTTTCACCTTTTTGTTTTTAATTTGTAATATTGCAAGTTCAGTTTTGGTACTGTGCTCCTGACACCACTGTGAAAAGAATTAGCTTTACAGTTTTGCAACAGTCAGACGAGGCCAAAAGAGATACATCAGACAAGAAGCTGGGAGAGCAAGAAGGGAGAATGAAGACGCAGGAAAGAACAACCTTAACAGGAGCATGCAACCTTCTTTTGCCCATGGGAAGTCAGAGAAATAGCAAAAGCTTGTTGCCATTCCTGATAAGATGCCATGACAGCAGCACGTAGGACAGGCTGGAAAGCACTTTCCTCTCTCTCCAGCAGAGATGGGCTGAAGGTGTTAGCTGAATAGTAGACCCCACGGATTACGCTTGCAGCTACATGAACTTAGGAGAAGCAATCCAACTAACAAGCGTAGCACATCTCTGGCAGTAGGGTCATGAAGTCAGAAAAAAAAAAAAAAAAGTCTTTCTCCTTGATTCTGATATGACGCTGTAAGCAAAGTTTACAGCACTTCATTCTGAGTATCGTGACAAGTATCATGATGAGTATCATGATAGAAGCAACTCAATTTCAGGAAGCCTACAAATCTAACTTGTTTTTTAGGTGGCTCTCTAATGGTCCTTTTAAGGAGTCAGCTCTCTCTGCCTGATGCTGTCTGGGTGTCACTGCCTGAAGGACAGTACAGGTACCTGGTCATGCTTCCAGACTATCCTCAGCCGCACTATCCCTAGGATACGACGATGGTGGGGTACCAAGCCCTAAACCGTGTGTCTACAGCCCGCTGGGCCCCACCGCTGAGGCAGCACAACGCGCTTTGGAGCTCAGACTTAAAGTCCGTGGCCACGATCTTTTCACGTCTTCCTCCCCACGTGTAGCAGGAGGGCGGTGGGGACCTCCACCGAAGGCTTACGTGAATTCCCGGGGCTGCTCCAGCAAGGTGATGCCCCGCGGCAGGCGCGCTCCCCGCGGAGTCACAGCTGATCCCCAGTCCCGGGATGGGAGGAAGGAGAGGAGAGCAATGGCAAGGAGACCCGGAGCCGAGCGGGATGGTGCCGGGCACTCGGAACTCCCCGCCCCAGCCCCGCCGCTGCCGGGACGCGCTCAGCGGCGGCCGCCGGCAACAAGTGCAGCCCCGGGGCCTGCGCCGCAGCCCCGCCGCGCCCCCCGACCGGGGGCAGGTGCGACTCCCGCCACTCACCCGCCCGTCTCCGCTCCCGAGTCCACGCAGTCGTCCTCGCCGCCGGGCTGTTTCTCCATGGCGGCGGCGGCGGCGGCACGGTGGGGAGGGCTCCAGCCCGCCCTCCCGCTGGGAGCGGCGGCTGCCGCCACCGCCTCTGCTGCTGCCGCCGCCGCTCGCCGAGTGCGGGAGGCAGCGCTCGCCGCCTCCACCGGCCGGCCCGCCCGCCCGGGGCTCGGGGCCGCTCCTCCGGCCCGGCCTCCCCTTCCCCGCCCCGCTGCCACCGCCCTCCCGCCGCCCGCTCCGAGGGGAAGGGACCGCCCGCCTCGCCCGCTCCCCTCGCAACAGCCCGGGCCCGCGGAGGAGACCTTTCATCCACGCCCGCACACAGGGGTTAGGGGCTCGTATTTCAGAAACTACTTCAACACCTCCACTCTATCACTTCTGTGTTTCCACGCGCTAAAGGTGCAAGTTAGGAGAGTCTGTTTGGCTTACGGACGTCCTCACTATCCATCTGATTTTGGACCATTTCGCTGTTACAGCCTTTTGTATGAAGTCTTTCACTGTGCTGAGCTTTCTCCTGTCTCCCTCCCTCACTGCTGCCTGGCACTTGCTCATTACATCGAATACAATAATTTTGAAATTACACACAAAACCGGGCAGGGAATGGTTTTCCAATCACATGAGAATTTCTGTAATGATGCAAAAGGAGCATTTTGAATGCTGCCTGTGAAGAAATGTTCATGTAGGAAAGTTGACTAGTATTGTCAATAACATGAGTGCAGAGAAAAGTTGTGGGTGAGCTCCCATATTCTATTCATGTCGTTCATGCCTGCTTGTTTTGTGTTTGGAGGTGAACACCTCTCTTTCTCCATCACTTGAATAAATACAAATATCCACCCACATAGGTGTAAACCAATATCTTGCTCAGCTAAAAAAAATATAAACCAGTCTTCCCTTAGTCCACCCATTCAGATTGTGGCAGATTCTACAAGAGCAGGGGGCAGAACTGATTTGTTACCTTGTCTCTCCGAGCTGGGATATCAGCTCTCTTCTGAATCAGCTTCTAGCACAAAACTGGCATGGGGTGCTCTTTGTTCCCTACAATCTAGATATTGTGGGACAATTAAATCTACCCCACAACTGGAAATCTCTTCCACTAATGTGTTGTGGAAAATGCTCTGATGAATTGGAATTATCTCTTCAAAAATCTATAACAACTACCAAATTTCTAGCAGCTGCAGGAGATGGCCACTTGCAGAAAGTGATCAGAAGTAAAAAAAAAAGTTGTTTTAGAATAAAAAGATACTTTCTTCTACCTTTTATTATTTGCGTCTTACAAGAAGGAAGAAAACTAGTGAAAATCTCAACATTTAAGACATAAAATTAACCAGAATATAAAAATATACCACACAAAACAATCTTTCATTGGCATAAGAAGTGCTAAACTGGTTTAGTTTGCTACCAGTACTTTTATATGTACCTCTGCATTGCATGACATTGATATTTCTCCCCTCATTTCAAGCTTACCAGATGTATATAGTTGACATCTAGCATTGTTTAACAGGCTGGGTGTAGTTCATGCTACTGTTGTCTCTAATAGTGTGTGGGCCCAGCTCTCTAAAATAATCTGGGTAGGAGAAGGACCATTGTGAAATCAAAGGAAAAAAAACACCTTGGAAAGAGCTGTCAAGGTGCTGTTGATGTATTGTAGGAACAAGTGAGCACTAAACTCCAAAACGCTTTTTATGAAACTAGTGAATTCCCATTGCTTTATCAGAAGAGACACTGAACTCGTGTGCTGTCTTATGGCCTCTCAGCTTCATCTTGAAGTTCATCAAGAATTAAAAAAATCAGAACATAGGGAAGTTGGTATTTGATCTGTTTTGACTATCTGGTTAGGTTTGCATGCATGTAATTTTGAAAGCGGATAAATGATTTCTCATTTTATGTGGAGGATTTCACGTTAACGTTCCCATAAATATAAAGCTTTAGGTATGGAATAAGCCCCCTTCATTACAATTTCTTTTCCAATCTTCCCCCAGCAAGTTGTTAAATGCTAGTTTGAAGAGAAGACTATAAATAGGGCTCATACAGTACAGTCCTGTACATGCACCTACATAATTCAGAACATATGGAAACAAACTCTTGTATCCTTTGGGAATGGTAAACTGCCATCAAAAACAATTTACTCACAAAATTAAACTCATACAATTTCTTTTGGGACTGGGACCAAAATGCTGTGCCTGTCTGTCTACCAAGCTTGTTAATATTTGAGTCATCATATTCAGGTAGGAGGCATTAATGTGTTTTCAGACATAGTGTATCATTAAGAGATTTCCCTGAGGCTACAGAGAGGCAAAACTAAGACAACAATTCAGTATATCTTGATTCCCAACTTGGGCCTCTATTTTGAGTAAACATTTTCTTCTCCATCACTGCATTGGCCACAGATGACTCTAAGACCCCCCAAAGAAGGTACGTGATAGTCTCTGTTACCAGGATTGGACAGACCTGGCTGTCTCTCTGATCCTTAGTCTACACACATGCATTTATTTGGCTAGTGCATCTGTGCTTAAAAACAGATCACTTCCATTTGCTTTTAAGAGTGATTTCAAAGTGAAATAAACTGACTCTAGCCACCATTGAGCTGATTTAAGATGTAACCAGACTTCCTTAAATATTTAGAAATAGGTTTAGTTAAATTGATACATTTCTGTGTATAAAATTTTAGGTGGTCAGCTAATAGATCTTTTCCATCTCTGACTTTTATTATTCTAGTTAGTAATGTTTAAACACTGGCATATGAGGGGATCTGGAATAGATTTTTTGCTGCATTTAAGATTAATTTATTCCATCTGTCCCAGGGAGGAAAAAAGAAACATTCAAAGGAAATATATAATTAAGATAGTAAGTAAAACTACCACAAACTGTAGGTTCTCTTATTTATATATTTGCCCCATTTAACTCTGTTTTATTCTGGTCTTTCACATAATTATAGTGAAAAGGAGACTTCTCTGCATTAAATTCCAAGCATTTCAGAGATTTTAATGAATGAGGTGTTAAGGCCTGGCCTTTACTTAGGTTTTCTCTGTAACCTGTACTTTACATTAGGTCCTCCGTAGGGTTTCTTGAAAAAGAAAAAGTTACATTTTAATTACTTTCTTATACTTAGGAAGCTGTGATGTCAGTTTAAAGACAAAGATAATAGTGAAAACATTTCAAGCCTTTCATTTAGCAGCAGTGGTCACAAGAACTCAGACACAAAAGAACCAGGAGACATCTTCAAAGGCGCCAAAAAAGTAAAGCGCTCTGTTGTCAAAACCAAATGCCGAGGACATGAAATTAATGTTACTTCTGCAGGCAGCTTTCTCCTAGTTGCCTAGAGTCAGATCTAAAATAGGACTTAAGGCACTTAAAAGAGGATGTAAAGCCAATTTTTATGACTGTGTTCAAATCTGTTACATGGTAAGTCCTACACAGCGCCTGATAAGGAGGTATCTACCTTTCAGAGGAAATTTCCAATGTATCTGGTGCTGTATGTGCAAACTGCACAAGGTTAACCATTTTAGTTTGTATCAGCAAAGTCAAGCATCATCCAGCTGCAACCTCCAGCTACTGTAATCTCGGTCCTTGCAGAAGCAAATACAGGCAGCAGAACCTCCTCCTCATCCATCACATAATGGTCTCAGTAACTGAGAACACAGTGCAAGAGGGTGATAGCTGCAGCCTCAGGCTGAAGAAAGGCAGATTGGAAAGCTGCAATATGAACCACATCAGATCATAAGTGGGCTAAAACAGAAGAGGAAGCAAAAGCATCCGTTTCCGTGATGAATCCACACTTGGATTCAAATTTCAATATCTTTTCTTCTCTCTCCCTGAGTTATATCTGCTGGGGTATCATCTTTCCTGCACCAGTCTGAAGATGGAATGTGAGCAAAAGAGTGTAGTAAGGTAGGGAGAAAGGAGAAAAATGTGCCACTTTTCATGTAACTGAAATTCTGATGACAAGGGCACTCTGTTGGGGGGGAAAAGCACTGGATTCTATTCTTTTCATGCAGCATTTGGGATCTCTCCCTTTTTCCGTGCAATTACAAAAAGAAAGGGGATAGACGCCACTGCAGTTCCTTCTGGAATCATGCTATGAATTAGAGAGTCCTCTTAGTTTTTGAGAGACAGACCAAGAAGCTAGCTTATCAGTACCACAGACAAAGTCTATGGATGGGATTTTTCATTCCCAACTAAAACTTTTCAAACTACGCTGTCTCCACCCTCTGCTACCTGACTCTGGAGGCAGAGTCTCACCCCTAATAATGGGTTCTGGTTTCCATTCGTGGCACTTTCTGGATGCTGCAGTGATGAACTTCCTGGTTTACAGAATCTGGCATTTATAGAAAAGGTTTTTTCCTTTAATGGTCCCAGTAGAAATTAGTGCTCTGCAGGTCAAGGCTTTGTTAACATTCACTACTGGACTAAAGACACTGGGTTGTGGTTTAAAAAACTTGAGACAATTGCAGTTCTGGAAAGAGGAAGAGAATTATGGCTTGGCATGTGGTTCAGTCTTCATGCTAGGTCAGCCCTAGCAGCCCTGACTTTCAGACTGGTAAATGTTGCCAAAATATTTGTGGCAGTTTCTCACATAGACTGTTGGGTTGTTGGGATTTTGAAGGGTTATGATGAGGTCAGTTTCATTTGTGGTAGGTCTCAAGCCAGACACTCAACCTCCTAAAATTCTACAATTTTGAGGTAAAATACAACTATGCAATAAAAAGCTGTTTCTTCAAAACACTGAGACAAGGGTTTTCAGTGAAGCTTAAGGGAACTTGGTTTCCAGGTCCCACTCTTTTAAGTTTCATTTGAAAACCATAGCATACACAGTCCTACCAAAGTTCATGGTACAGTACAGCAAGTATGCATTTTATAAGCAAATTGCTCTTTTTTACTTGAATTCTAGTACGTTATATTTTTATGGAAAACTTCTAGCACTCAGTAACAACTGCTATAAAACCTTGACTATTTGGAATCCTTTTCTGTATCATCCTGAAGCCCAGAATTAACGGGAGTACAAGGGGAAGCAGAGCTGTACCCTGTCTGTGTGCAAGCTCCTGGTTGGAGGCTTGACCAAGCCGGGTGATGGAAAGCCCTTTCTAGGGGAGGTAAATCAAGATTACTCTGTATCCTGCACTATTAGAAATTAATCTTGCTCTCACATTGCAACGACCCCATTCAGACAGATCTTTCCAGTTGATGTAATCAGTGGTCTGCTGCATGTAGGTTCCAGTACCAAGACACAGGCCTGGACTTCGGGGCAGTGGCTCTGTGCTATGCAATACTGAATCGGTCCCCAAGCTCTGTGAGTGCTGATCAGTACTGACATCCTAGATAAAGCATAGGAGGTGAGCCTTTGCTCTAAACCTTGACCCAGCCCTTACTAGTGTGAGGGAACATGGAAGAGCTTAGCACCAGTTTGGACAGCCCTGAAGGTGGGAAGCCTGATATACAAGGGCTACGTGCCACAGTTGTCTGAAGGGATGTGGAGGTCATGCAATTGAATTCCCCTTTTTCTGGTCACCAGCTGGTGACACTGCACGTGTTCTTTGGTGCCCTACAAGAGAGAGCACCAGCACAATCCAAAGAGGGCTGTCTCTACCTCCTCTGGGACTGGAGAGTGGCTGGATATAGGCTTACAAATTTGCACACATTTCGAGGTACTGTTAGCCCACTTGGCCAGAGACTCCCCTGACCTTTGCAGGCTGATGGACAGAGTACGTAGTTGTATTCAGTGGACTTGTTGAGGAAAGGAGGCAGTGCTTGAATCAGGATATGAGTTTGGTGATGCTCAGGTGTTTGCATGGTTTCTCTGTAGATGAAACTGTTAAGAGTGTATTGGCACACTTCCATTAAAGCACAGAGGAAATGTTTCAGTTTACACATTTAAAGGAGTGCTAGCCAGCGTCATGGCACGCCACATATATGAAAAGTATACCAGGAAAGCAAACAGTGGACTTGGCGTCACTTTTATGAGGTCAGTGAGACAATTCTGGCTTCTGGTGAGCATTCTGAACCCTTCCTATATACTCAGTGAATGTTTATGATTTTCACACCTGTATTGGTAGCCATCACAACTCCTACTAAATGCAGTTTTTCATTAAATAGTATGCCTTACAAGGCAGATAAAACACTTATTTTCAGGTATCAATCTTGTACCGACTGGTGCTCAAAGAGGAAGGATTAAGTCTCTATGGCAGAAGCAGTAAATATTACAGCAGCTTTTACATGTACACTCTTCTGAAGGTGAAAATGATCTTCTGATTTTTTTCCTTTTCAGTTGGTCATGAGATTAAAAAATTTTACTCTGGCAAGCAGCAACATTTAAAACACTGTTTGATCTCCAAAGGAGATTTTATTTCTTAATTCTTCTTACCACATTTTAAAAAATCCAGTTTTGAATTACCTGTGATACTAATTTTTAATCATAAGTCTGGCAGTCTGATGGTCGTATTACGTTTAAATATTTTTACTACAACTCTTCATCCAGTAGCTGTGAATTTTAACAACTGATTTATCAAATGAACAGCAGGAATGCCTGTTTTATGTATAATCTAAACAATGGTAAACATAGTAAAGTAGATCACAGAAATAAAACCTAAACAGTTTCTGCTAGAAGGTATTTGATTCTCTTTCCACTTCTGAGGTCTGTAAGCAAGAGTAGATTTACTGGTGTAGTGGGAGATGTTAAAGTCCCATTAGCTCTGGCTGGTGTAGGAGCTCCTGTGTGCAGTGGCTTCATACAGTCCTCCTTTCCCCTTCCTTGTGAGACTGAGGCTAAGACTACTATATCCCTTCTCTCATGTCAGGAGCAGCTTGTGTGTATGTGATCTCTCTACCTGTGCTGAGAATATTAGGAGGCAATGACTGCCAATGAATTGTGAGTCATGAATGTTTTGTTTCTGAGGCATCATTGCTGATGATCAGCATGGGGAGAGGCAGGTGTGAGAGAGAAATCGTGCTTGATATAAATGTGTGTTTGTGGATGTCCAGTTCCTGGAAATGTTCAGGGCCAGGTTGGATGAGGCTTTGAGCAAATGGGTCTAGTGGAAGGTGTTCCTGCCCATGGCAGAGGGTTTGGAACTAGGTGATCTTTAAGGACCTTTCCAATCCAAAGCATTCAATGAATCTATGATTCTACTAAAAACTGGCAAGGAATGACGGCAGTCTTGTACAGGAACCATAGAAAGAAAATCACTGGGACTTAAGTTGAAATACTCAGTCCCCAAAATACGGGCTAGGCAGTTTCTTCGTGTCCTATCAGAGCAGGCAAATCATTGAAAGAATGTAAACCTTCTCAGTTTTCTCTTTCTCCATTTGTACCACAGTGATCTTTTCTGAGAGTTTATGGATCAAATTAAAGGTCTCAATTAAACCTGAAAGCTGTACCATCCTGTGACCAACAGATAATGTCTCATTCTTATGCTAGTAGCAGAGCTCCTTATCAGCTAACACCCGGCTAAAGGGAGGCTGCAAATTCTACCCTTCTCTCCTGTCCCTGACCATGCATGTCCACCTGCTTATCTCCACACTTCCTGGAGAATTTAAAGAGCTGATCTGATGGAAAAACAGCCCAACCAAAAAAAGAAGTGGTTTATCCCTGACAGATTCAGCTTCTGCGTGCACAGATTCCAGCAGCAAGACAACAGAGAGGGACAGAACAGCATGGCTGGCAGTGGATGGCTCCTCCAGGGCAGAGGACAGGACCACAGCAGCCCAAATTCAACTTCTGCTGCTGTTCTCAAACTGCACTGAAAGATTTGTAGGATTGTAACTGGGCCAATTAAAAGTATAAAGGGAAGAAACTCAGCCCAAAAATCCATTAGTCAGAAAGGATTATTAGGAAAGAAATTTGGATGCTATTTCTGTGGTCTGCAAGTTTTAACTAAAAATTACATAAGTTCTTTTGGCATGTACAAATCAACTTTAAAAAGTAGCTTTGATGTTTAAGAAGCTCGGGCACATAATAGCCGGCTCTGGTATTTTGCAAGAAGTATATAAAATAGCTTAAGACATTAGTATTTTTTGTAAACTCATTCTGTAGCTTGAGAGCCATCTGCTTATTTCCAGAGTTTATTGCCTCCCATCTACCTTAGTGTTTGTATGGCTGCCCATCAGTGAAGCATGTGAGTGCCTTTCCTTTGAACTGCAGTGCCTCCCGGATTACCTGGCTGCTCTGCAATCTTCTTTTTTTTGGCAACTATTAGAATAGTTGTACTGGGTCATACCCAAGATCCATCTAGCCCAATATCAGTCTCATTCAGTAGCCAAAAATATATGTTTAAGAAAAGCATAACTTCTAATGATACTTCCCTGATTTATCTCGAGATGCAACTTTGATATGTAAGAAGGCCACAGGATCATAAGAATGCATGAAGTGGATCAGAACATAGGTACACTTATTCCACCTCTTACCATGGTAACAGTTTGGCTATGAGAATATGGCTGATTTGTGACTGCTACACATTCTAGCAGCATTCTAGTATCATCTCATAGCTAGTGCTGGGGAAAAAAATCTCAACGAAACAAGAAAGCTGTCTTGATAGCAGTTACACTCTGATTGCATTCCCCATGGAACTCTGCACTGTGTAGGTGACAGAGCATCTTATGACTGTTGTCCTCAGCTCTGATATGTCTCAGTCAGAGTTCTGTGATGTAGCAAAACTTGTTGATGGGTCTGCCAAAACCTCCACATTAGTGACTAGCAATGCTACTGCCTGAAGCTGGCCTCCAGTGATTTATAGGAATTATCCTGTACACAGATCACCATAGAAGACACATCAAGAGGCAACACTCAGCTGTCAAAGGCACCAATTGCACCGCTCAGGTCCAAGCTATTTGATGCACAAACCTGTCCACAAGTGCAAGGAAACCCATTTATATTTAAACATTCTGCCTTTCAGGAAGAAGAAGCTCCTATTCACCACAGTAAGGTTGAAATGTATCTTCTCTCCATCATACTTCAGGATTATTTGGCCCGGCTCTGCATGGTCCTGCTTAGTCCCACTGGCCCACTGCCGTGTTTCCCTTGGGCCATGGCTGGAATAGCAAGATCAGTTCGGCTCCTCTCTTGTGGCAGTGGAGAAGATATAAACTCTCGTTTCTCTCCTCACCACTTATTTTACTTATTCCTATAAAATTTCACATGGCTGATCCACTGGGTGTACAATGGCTATGTGATCCAGGATGGGAGGGCTGTGCTGACATAGAAAGACCCATAACCCATGGAATCACAGAATATGGTGAGTTGGAAGGGGCCCACAAGGATCACTGAGTCCCACCCTTAGCCCTGCACAGGACCGTAAAGCCTCCGTAGACCAGGAGAATGCAAGTTGTATTCAAACTTTTAAACCACACCAACTCTCACAGAGGAAAGAAAAAGGTCTCTTATTGTACCCACTGCTACACCTGTTTAGTAGAGCTCTTATGAAAACAGTCACTGCCATAGTATAATAGGTAAAACCTTTCCAGGTGAACTTAGAAATAATGATGCAAATAAAAGCATTTATTCCAGTAGTCAGGATCAGTTTTTGCAATGCAGATGGAAATTAAATAGAAGAGTTTCTTTCTAAACTTACTTTTTTTCTCTGCTGATTGCTTGATTTTCCCCCAGACTCGGGCCCGTGAAGCTCACTGGCAAATAGATCCTTTCAGAGAGCCCAGATGGGCAGTAAAAGGATGACTTGAGCAAAGGTTTCCAAAAGCTATTCTCAAGGCACCTAATATGTAGCAGCTAAAAGAAGGACTATAACACGTGCAAGACACTCTTAATCCAAATCTCACTAATGGAGTTACACGATAGGCTGCAGCCTCTTGCCTCTTAATTTATGAAGGATCAAGTGGTATTAGAGCCAGTCTGCTATGCATCATAAAGTGCTCATCACAGCATGTCTGTGTGTAAAAAAATGCCACTCCACAGAGAATAGGGAATAAATTCATCATCTCTCTTTAAGTAGCTATTCGAGGAAGCTGATCAGCATGTTCTTGTCTGAGGAATGTTGTTTATGCTCAAAGAAATGGTGTGTGACTTACATGAAATGGTTTAGATACAGATTCTGAGCAAAATGCAAATTCATTAAACCAATGGAACACTTATGTTCACTGTCTGAAAATGCAGTGTTAATCCTAAGGCAACACTATTTATTATTTCAATCTATTTAGAAAATGGTGCCACTATGTAAAAATATTAAATTTCATTTTGAATATATGCACCTCTTATATGTGTGTGTGCATGTTGGCACTTCTGGGAACTGTTACTGCATAGTATGTTCTGGATCTGTGCAGCAGTTCTTCAATATGCACTATGAGCAGCATTTTGCGTTTGCAGGACTGATCTCATAAATAGTTCCTTTTCAGATATTTTCCATGATAATGTTATAGATATGAAGACCTCAAAAAGTCTTAAGAAAAACTTAAGAGTAAAACCTCCTAAAGTCTCAAAACTTGTAAACAATTTATTCCAAGTCTATCAAAGGAAAAAGTCAAACACATTATTTTAGGCACTTGCCTTTGCTCAAAGAATGTGAAGGGAAGTTCTACAAATTATTTCTGCTTGCCCAGAAGTTGCTCTCATAACTACTCCTCAGAAGTTCTGTTTGTGGAGTAACAATAAAGATGCCAACTGTATTCATCTGGGATTTATCAAATAAAATCTCATCCCACATTTAGACAATAACTTTCAATCATTTAAAGTTCGGTGTCCACATGTGTGTTTAGGTTCTCACATGAAATTGATTGGATTTTTAATGCTGACTGTCAAGAGGCAATGCAGATGCCCTGCACTGTTCAAAATCTACAACTCTTTTATTGACCTGTATGTGAGCCATTAGTTCAAATGTTGGTTATAGAGGATAAGGAAGCTTCGAGCATGTAAGAAAGGGATGGAGTGATTAATATAAAAGCAGAGAAAGCTCTTACAGCATCCAAGGTTACACCATTCCTCTATTTTCCTCCAGTTTTCATATAATTTGCCATCTTTTGTCCTTTAGTTTGGCTCATGTCCCTCAGCAGATTACTTTTTCAAAAGTTTGTGTTTTTTTTTTTTTTTTAACTGCCACAGCTTGACCTCATTTAGCTCATTTTCAGTATTCCTACCCTGTTTGTTCATCTTCCTCAAAATGCCACTGTTTTTCTTGATGCTCTCAGAAAGTCACAGCAAAAATGCCTCTTACTGTGAGTTCCAGCATCTGCATATTGTCCTCCAAAAGTCAGCTGAAGTTTGGAGAATATTTGGTATAAGGCAGTACAGGAGTACAGGGTAATCTGTACTGTTATAAACAAGGGCTATGTCACCTTTTTCTTACATTCTACATCTACACAAGTCTGTGAGAAACATGAGAGAAACACAGGTTTTTTTACCAGAGTACTTAATAGCATTAACTTCTATATAAAGAGGCATGAATTACCAGCTCAGATGACAAATACAGGAGAGATCTTCCACCTGGGGAAAAATTTAAAGGAAATGATTCATCTGAAAGGAGATTTGAAAGAGTAGAAGAGAGGTTGTCTCTCTGTGAAAGCAGGGAGCTGTTCATCTAGTAAAGATGTGTATGCAGCTCCATTTTGTATTTGAGCGAAACAGTGACCTTACCAAGCAGACATGGGACAGAACGAATTTTGCTTAATATTAGGCACTCTTCTGGTAGATGAAGTAGCTTAGCTGACCTGGTCATCTGTGTTCCTCAGTCAATGGAGAAAGACAGGGGCTTTCAGGGTGATCGATTCACATTGCATGGTGTCTCTCTTCATTATTAAAGAAGAAGCCTACACATGGGGAGTAGGGAAACTGCCTCCAGGGTTATGATAGTATTCTCTACAGACACCTTCAAATTCCTCATTCTTGAAGGACCTTTATAATACTACCTATAAACTGCAGTGAATGTAACTGTCTTAGCACACTGCCTTCTTCTGCTAGATAAACATTTATTGTGGGATAAGATAATTTGTCTGAGGTAGAAAAGTTTCTTTTAGTAACCATTATAGTTACTGTGGTTGCAGTATCATGAGATCACCCACATGAAGAAAATATTTATTGGATTGTTTGAGTGATTGCTTCCTTTCCTGTATTTTTGCCAAAGTTTTTGGGCAGTGGAAGAAGTAAATGGACCAAAAAGTCTTATTCACCTCCCCACCCACATTGTCAGCCATGATTATATCAGCCGTGATACAATAACACATGTTTAAACATTCTGTAAGTCAGGAAGAATTTTAATGGGTGATAATGGTGGAAGCTTTTAGTGTAGCTTGTGGCTAATTTCACAATGATTGTGGAAAGTGTAGTAGATGGCCCAGGGAACTGAGTGTGGGCTCTAAATTATTTCAGCAGCCAACAAAAAATAGCAGTGGTTTGCAGTCCAATAACTATACAGTGATTTATCTGCTGTAGTTTCTCTTCTACTGTGAGTGACAGAAGATCATAGCCATATCTAGTCACCTTGTAGGGGAGGCAGAAGGCTGGAAACATAAGGGAGCCAACTTACCCACAGAGCAGTTGCCTGGCTGAAGTTTGATCTTGCTGGGGCATTGAGAAGATTGAGGGGTTTATTGAGGTATGTGGCTAGGTAACATTTACACAGTGCTAAAAAGATACAAAGAGCTGAAAGAATGTTGCCTTTGTTGTTTCGAATATGTTAGTAAATCTAAAAGGCTATGAATCCTGTTGTTAATCTGATAGCTTTATCTGCAAATAAAGCTCAGCTTTCAACAGCATCCTCAGTAGCAGAATATTTATTTAGTCTATAACAAGAGACATGGCTATTTGCTTTTCTCACTGATCTGGTTATAAGGGGAAACCTTTCCATGATAGTCATCATATTGTTTTCTTTGAACTAATTTTAGAACATGCTTCTCAGTTACAACTTGGCTTTCTTTTCTTTTTCCACTCAATTATGAAGTGTCTGGAGGCCAGCCCTCACTCCTCTGCATCTCAGGTTGGCAAAAAGCCCTTGAGCAGAAAGGACCTCCCCTGATTTTGAGCGCCCTGCCTAGGGGACAAGGGCTGGGGTATCACTGTGGCAGTTGCAGTTAGACCCTTGGCTGTGGGCTGCCTGTCTGCTGCCCTGAACAGCACTGGAGACATGATGCTGGAGGACTAGCTGTGTGCTGGGAGATCTCCGTTTCTCCCATGTAGCAGATGTTCTTGGAGAAGATTCATGGGTAAGTGGTCCAACTGCTGAAGTTTAGACACCCAGGCTGGGAAACTTATCCCTCTGGACTTCCTTCAAAGTCAAGGGGGAGAAGTAGCTCCTCTGAGTCACCTCTAGAGGAATTTGTTCCCTTCCAAGTACTAGGCAGTATGCTTTTTGGGAGTACATGGTATATTAACTAATTTCACCACTTAGAGGTAGTAGAATCAATAGCCCATACATGTATCTGCAAGCTGCATTTTGTACCCTAAACCAGAAATTTCACGTGATTCAGATCTGAATGACAATGATCAAAGAAGCAGTTTGTTGGGATGCTGAGTTGTATGTATACTGTTATTATATGAACTTTTATTGATCTTCATGGGTCCCCAGTCAGTTCCAGCAGGGCCGCCAAGGGAAACAGAAAGCAACTGCAAAGAAGCCAGGTGAGGTGTGATCAGGTGCTACTGGTGTTTATCTGAATTTTATTTTGCAACAAAATCTCTAGAAGCCTCCCACCTTCATAGAACTTCTGTGAAGAAAATCAACTCTCCTCCAGCTGAAACTAGGATACATTTACATTAAGGGGTTCTCTCTAGGTATCTCTAGCTCCTTTAAGCTTCTGTTTGAAACTTTTTCATACTTATGCAGCGTATCACACCCCTAACAGACTAGATAATCTGGCCCTCGGTGCCAGCGAGAAATCAGCATTTGACCTTGCATGAGTGGTCACATGGTGATCATCTGTCTCTCTAATGAGGACGTTCCACCTATTCTGCTCTGTGTTTTCTAGTCCCTCCTAGTCACCTCCTTTTTTTATATTACACAGGAACAGGATTATGACTGAAAGTAATTTTTTTCCCTGTGGGAAAAAGAAAAATCTAGAACCAGTCTATAAATAGTGAAATCTGATTGCCCTCATGAAAACAGTCTTCATGCATATATATATATATATATATATATATATATATATATATATATGTATATATATTAAGCTCTTTCTCAGTAACACTTAGTAAAAATTTCCATATAATACATAGGCAAGTCCACATGACAGAGGGTTATTGTTCAAGGTGTAAAGTGCCTGTATCTACACCTCTGTAGAGGAGAAACAGTAATGGCAGGAGGGCACAGATGTGACATCAAACTTGGCATCATTGATCTTGATCACAAACTTAAAGGGTTAGTGTAGTAAGCTATTACGTAGACAGAACAATGGCTGCGGATGACAGTCACCCTATCATTCCAGTATTGACTTTGTTACAGCTGAATTAGAACGTGGCTTGGAAGAAGGCTGACAGAAACTAAGAAAAAACTCCACAAAAATGGAGGTAAGGAGGAGGAAGAAATTGAGGAGAGAAAACTCCTATAGATAGGAAGCTGCTGCAAGAACTTTAACAAGTTAGGGACTTTTCCAGGGATGTGAAAGTCATTTGAGATGAGTTCTCACTCCCAGAGACCTCATTCTAATCTCTCCTTATGTTCTCATCTATTACCTACATAAGAAAGGACTCAGATATGAGGAGTACAGCATTTTGTATCTTTCATTAGACCAAATTATTTGTGTTGTTTTTTTTTTTTCATGAAAAATTCTCTCTCCATGGCCAGAAAAACATGCTGAAATCTCTAGGAAGTGGGAGTACTTTGTAGGACAGCTGCCTGCAGGCATGAGTATACAAGGAGAGCCTGACAGTTTTTATTTCTAGAAAGATCCTTCTAGCGACTGTTGTCATTGCTGTTCTCTTCTCTTTGACAGCAAGGGTAAATGTGACTATAGCTCTGACTCCTGGGCACAGAGCAGTCTGCCTGCATCCCCACACTCCAGTGGCTTCATGCCATTAACCTAATTGTACCAGACACTGGAACCAGTGAAGCCTTTAACTTATATCTCTGGTAAAACTACATTAAACTTTGTAAAACTGAGCAATCCAAAAAAGTTTTCTGCAGGCACCTTTATTAGTAATTACATTAAGGAACAGATTGTGAATCTACTGAATTTGGTGGAGGTCTAGGCAGTAGCTGGCTTATAAATAGAAAAAAAAATTTAAGCAATTTAGCGCATCAAATGAATGTTCCTATGACTGTTATAACTATAGATTAAAATAAATCTGAAATTAATTATGAATTCAAATTATAGTAATCAGACTTGTATTTTCACCTCTACTCATACACCAGCTTCCACTCTATCTATGTGCATTCTCCACTTGCAAAATCTGAGGCATCTGCAAGTCACAGAAAACTGAAAATTATCGGTATGAAGAAAAGGTGCTATTTATAGAAGCTCACTACATATTTATTATTTACATTTTTCCATTCAATAAACACAATTCCTGCCACAAAAGGCAGTGATGAAATACAGTGCCTCTATCCTTCATTTGTTACTGATACCATTATCATGAGACTTTTGCTTCTTTCCTCCAATGGTTTTTGTAGTAAATGGCACTTCTTAAAGAGACACTGGCCACCTGAAGAGCATTTTAACTCTGGTTGCATTTTACTCTGGTCACTCATTTTAATTATGGTTTCAGAAATTAATTCAAAGTGTTTTCTGATAGTGTAGCTACTCGCAGTTCCTATCAGTTGGTGCTTTGAGTTCTTTTCTTTTTTTTCCAATTCAGCTATGACTTCTTCCTTTTCTTTTTCCCATATAGAATATGTATACAAGCTGAATATTATTAGTTCAGGGTCTCATCCTGGCTCTACTGGCTCTGTGCTTTTTAGCAGTTTTAGCTTGTTTCAACTAGTGCTCCACTAAACAGTGCCCATCATAAGCTGGGCAAGAGCACAATCTTTCCAGCTGGCATTAAAGGCAAAGCCAGATATTCTGAGGTAAAAAGAGAACTTAGTTTGGTAGATGTAATTCATGTTACCCGTGAGTTGCCCTCAGAGCCAAAGGTCTGACCTTTCATTATTTGATGTACCTGCACAAATTTAGCCTCATATGCCACTGGTGGCCATGCATACCACCTGATCTAAACTGTTCTGCAGTTTAGCACCATTACAGGGGTAACATTTCTGGTACTGTGTGTGAGAACAACCACAGAGATAAACAGCAAGATTACATCACATATTTGCAATTTTATTAAAAAAAAAAATTGTAAAGCAAAAACCAAGAAGCTATCTATAGGCTTATAAAAGTAAGGGCTAACAATGCATGAGAATCAAACATTCTTTTCACAAACAGTCTTCTGACTCTCAGAGCAAATTTCTATAAATTGTTTTCTGCTTGATTTGTCTCAGTGTTGAAATGAACTTAGTGTTTTATAAAACAGTAAATTTATCAGCATCTGACTTGGCACTAGGAAGTAGAAATATTTCCCATTGATCTCATTGATGTTGGATGTTAGCCATGAGTTTTCTTCAAAAGCAAATTCTGAGTTCATAATTGTGAGTATTCAGAAGTTCATATCCCATTACTGAGAGATACTTCCTCAGTCAGAGGATGATCCCAGGAGAGCCATACATACTAAACACCTTGAATCCTGGATATAAAAATTCACATTGCGTTGTTCAGAAATAAGATACAGAAAATATTCATTCATAAGAAACATTTGATGAGTCATTTCTTAAAGCAACAATTGAAAACTCACTCTTCATTCATGTGGTGCTTGCAACCAGAAATGTTGTGGGAAACTCAGAGTACGTAGCCCCTGTTTATTTTGTGTCCTGGGACCTCAGTGCTGCACTGGGGAGTTCAGTGCAAGCCCAGCAATGTACCACCGGTGTCTACCTCCTGTGCTGAGACTGGTAGGAAGCAGTGACTTCATTCTCTTCCCTTTGTTTATCCAATCAGGTTTCATATCACTAGCAAAGATACAACTGTAGCAATCTCTACAGTTATATCTAATAATACCACCACAGCGGAGAGGTTTAT
The DNA here is from genome assembly GCF_003031625.1 of Empidonax traillii. Classification (NCBI taxonomy): domain Eukaryota; kingdom Metazoa; phylum Chordata; class Aves; order Passeriformes; family Tyrannidae; genus Empidonax; species Empidonax traillii. The sequence continues at coordinate 661,880 of NW_020955425.1, read as the reverse complement.
ACAGTTTTATACCTTTCATGTACGAATCAATGAGCTACAGAAATGCCTGAGCCCAGCGAATTGTTATCTCAGTATGTGACTTAGCGTGGGTAAAAAGCCAGCTCGCTAAGAAGCTCTCGTGTCCAACTGTACGGTCGGGAATTTAACGCAGTAACTCTGGAGGTCAAGGCTTCCATCTAGTGGTAAAATTAGAAGGTGCAAAAGGAGCAGATCCCGCGAATGATGATGGCTGAGATCCCTGTTAGCATCCTCCTTCTTGTTCCAAACCATAGCTGACTGAGGAGAAGAGAAAGACAATGAAAAAAAGTCAGGAAACCCCCGAAATCTCCCAGGCTTGGGACAAAAAGTTTAATTTAGGCAAGAATGGAACACAGTTTTTCGGAGTGGGTGCTATCTCTTACTTAAAGCCAGGCAGAACATTCTGCAGATGTTCTGGTAGTAGTCTGAGTACTGCATGAGCTGTGAGCCTGACACACAGCCTCAGGCATGGCAGAAAACAAAGCCTGGCCTCTGCACAGTAACCTACATTTTCAGACTTCATTTTTCAGGAAAAAAAAAAAAAAGCGTCTGTCACATAGAGTGAGGAGAACAACATTTTGCAGGTTATGAGCATCCTGCCTAGCCCCTCACCATCTTTTTTCTCTCACATGGTTTAGAGGGGCTCATAATCACTTCTGCAAGGATATGCCAATGCAAGAGAACAAACAGAGCACTTCTTGGAAGATATAATGACATTATAGGCTCCACAACAATAGTAAATTCTGTATAGAAAGAGGTCTGTGACCTTGTGAAGCTTGTTTTTGCAAAATTAGCCTACCTTTCCCCCCCCACCCCCGACACCACCTCAAGCCCCTCAAAAAAAACCCCTTCAGCCACCACAGAACAATTCTTATTGTCCAGAGGTACACATCCAGACACACTGTGGAGAAATCTAAGTGCATATTTCACAAGCACATCAATAACCATAACTATATTCACTATACAAAAAATGAAGAACAGTGACACTTGAGTGATAAAAGATAGTGTTCTGCATACTGTTGAAGTCAATAAGGTGAACTGAAGTGAATTAAATTGAAATAGCAGCTCAGTGTCTGCTGCCTCATGTTTTCAGACAATTGGATTTCATTTTATGCAGGGAGAATTATAGTTCATTTCCACTGTAGCAAATTCTTCTGGATGTTCCTGTTGTATCTGCTTAGTTCCAGTGAAGGTGTTAAAGATCTTTCATGAAGTCTTTGCTGACTGTGTTTTGGCTCACAAATGCAGCGACCTTTGCTTGCTGCCAGCTCTGGCAGCTATTTGATCTGTTATTTTGGCCTGTGCATTTCTGTAACTACCACAGTTTCCTGGAGATGCATTTTCTGAATAATGGTTTCAGAAAAAAAAAAAAATCACAAAAGAAATGCTGGCTACCTCAGCCCTTTCCATTTTGATGGCCCCTTTCAGTTTGCCCTGATGCTCAGATTACAGGCATGTAAGGCTCAGCTGTTTCAGTTCACTGGAGTTCACATAAATATTTCCTTCTGTTTCAGTTAACCTAGTTTCACTCCCTCCGGCCTGACCTGGAGGTCTTGGAGGAAAACATAGTTAGCACCTCTGTATTTTGCCCACCTTGGGTCAAAGGCATGTTCTTCCTCATTTCAGGGTGCAGGTATAAATCCCTGTGTTCCTTTGAGCACAGCCCAAAAGGTTTGTGAATTTAAAAGAGTAGCTTAGCCTGGAAGGTATCATTTGGTTTTGCAGATTACTGGAAACACCTTGCTAAGCTGCAAACCCATTTCATCATACATGCCCCATTCTGATGGTGCATGGAGTGATAGCAGCAGCTGTTGGAGCAGACAGCTGGTGATGTACCCTCATAGTAGTGATGATATTGTAGGATTCAGTTCTTGTAGGGTACCATCACAGGTGTAGCTGTTACATGCTAAAAGGATCCTGGCTGGATCCTTTTATCCCTTAACATGACCAGAGTTCCTTCATTTTGCAGGTACTGAAGGAGATGTACTTACAGATATGTTCAAGAAACTTATAGGAAAGATAACAATCCCCTTTTATTAATTATGTTGTGGCAGCAGAGGCAGGGACAGGACAGAACCATTGCGCTTTTGGCTATATACAGATATATTTTTCCCTAGACACATTGGGATCCAAGCAGAAAAAAAGTTAACATGCTAAAAAACCACACCATTGGGAAGTGCTCTTCTCTGTCTTTCCATTCTCCTTAATGCTCATATGATACCTCAGTTGTACCGAGTCTCTCTTTGTAAGATACCCCAACCAAACTGCTCCTTCTTTGCTTCTCCACTTAAATTGGCCTTTGCCGTGCTTTATGGGGTTAGCAGAGCAGGAAGAAGACAAAAATTGAAAGTAGGGATCCAAGACTGCCTACAAAAAAGTCTGTAAGTATTGTGAATGGGCCTTGCCTGGAAATGACTGATATGGTCTGGCAACTCTGTAAATTATCAAAAGATCCAGACTGTCCCTTTTCATAAATCATCCTATAAATATCCTTTGTGGGAAGGATAATAGTATATTAGAATTTAATTGGAATGAGAAACAGATGATCCAGCTAAAGATCAAGACAGGCAGGTCATTTAAATGTTTGCCTTCTATAAACTAATTTGAAGAACTGCTGCTACAACATCCATTCCTCATTGAGCTATGATGAAGGAATCTTAGCTATTTATCACATTCACCTGCCAAAGACTTTATTAATGGGTGATGGATGTGACAGGCAACAAGCTAGACATCACAGTAATTCTTCAGCCATCTTGGGAACAAAAGGCTCAAGAGGCGAGACAATATCTAATTCAACAAAGACTAACAAAGCACTGAAAGGTCCTAACAGAGTTTCCACTAAAAATACATGAATTCTTCCAATGAAACAAGCAAGGTCAACAGGTTGTCCCTTGACCCCATGTGACAGAAGACAAGACAAAATTCCCTTGTCAAGCTTGTCCCTGAGATGGAGTTCCTAATGATAGCAGGGTTGTTTGAGGAAACAAAGGGAAAGAGGAGGCTAGATACAGCAGGGGATAAGTGTGGTAACCTCTCACCCTCTGAACATGCTGCCAGGCAACAGCTCTAGACATAGCTCTAAAGCAGGGGGTGTTTCACTACAGAGCATCTCATTGCTTTGTCACAGAATGTACGTAAAACTTTTACCAACAGTGATATCAGGATAAAAATTAAAAAAGAATAATAATTAAAAAAGAAAAGGAGAGATATCTCATTTGTGTAATCATTTCCTATGCATTTCTCTGTACATGAATGGCATTTCTTTATTTTCTCATGCCTGATAGGAATGCAGTCACTGCTTTTGTTGGTCCCAGTCCATGCTTATACTGCAACAAAACCTGTCCAATGAATGAATTTTTTCATGTGGTGAAAATTTATGGAGAATATGTGTCTTCTAAGTCAAATGGAAATACTTAGATTGAAATTTAGATTATATGGAAAGATGATGTTCCAGATTTGCAAAAAATCATATTCTTCCTCTGATAGGAGACTCAGTGTTCTGACTCAGCTGGTTTTACACATCAGTGTTGTCTGAGACTGCTCAAGCATGTACCCTTAAAAGACAAGATCAATGTTAAATCTGACATGGGCAACACAGAGAGATTTCATTGCATTTACATCTAAATCAGCTCAAACAATAATCTTTATCTTATTCTTGAGAAAAATATTCGTAGATATTTCAAAAACATGATATTAAAATTGGTCTCCTTTCCCATAATTTGAGAACTTCTTGAGAGAGGAAGAATATCAAGTAGCTGTTTGCAGTTTTGGGGAGGCCAAATTCTTCCAGTCTGTTACCTTCACGGGCTGAAAGAGAAGAAACAACCATTCTTGAGGATTCTTCTTTGCTTTAAAGCAAGCTCTGATTTTCTTCCATCTTCCCTTTTAGTCAGTGAAAGGTAGAAACCTGTGATATTGCACCTCTAATTCTGGATGTTTCTTGCCACCCTCCAAAAGGATTGACATTCAGCACCTAATGTAGGATTTGGGAATGTACCACCATATCATATTTTCAAGTATGTGATCTTTGAAACTTAAGGTGTCATGACAACTACCATATAAGGGTATAAAATCTTGGGATGCTATAATTTTTTTTTTTTTTTTTTTTTTTTTTTAGTACTGAGCTATGGCCTCCACATTCCTGCATTTGTTGATTTTCTCTTAAATATTTAAGAGATCATGTATATTTTTTGTCTGTGTGTTTTTGCATAACTTCAAGGGAATATATGAAATAGTAAGGGTCTAGGAGGCAAAGTGTTGATGCCTGCTGTGATAAATTGTTTGCTCTGTTTTCCTCTGTTTTGGACTCTTTCACTTAACTGTCTCCAAACAATCTACTTTTTGTGCAGCTATATAGACATAGCATAGTTCAGAAGAGACTGAAAACTGCTCTCTAGTTTCTGAATTATAAAGTAACACAAGTCTCAATAACTTTACTATCTACTCACACATCTCGTGTGGATTTTTTTTTCCTTTAAAAGCAAAGAAAGTGTTTTCCTTTTAATTTTTAAATATAATGAAATGTATTATCCTAAATTATATTATACAATAGCTTTATGATAGAGAAAGAATACCTTGTCATCTACAGTTTGTCAAAGGTTTTCTTCTCTGACATCAAAACCTTATTTTGTTTCAAGGATGATTTGACATTCCTCTGTATCTTGTCACGTGGGTGAAATGAAAGTATCAAGTAGACAGATTGTATGTATGTTGTCATGTTATTCTGGAGATTACAATGCATTTTGATGAATACATTACTGTTAAAAAAACTTAAATAAGTATATTAATCTACAAATTTGATTTCAAGGGGTTTTGTTCAACTGTAAATTTAGTTAAACAAAACACATACATTGGATTTTCTAACTTGATTTTCCTTTCCAGTCCTGATGGCTTAGGAGTTGACAGAATGCCAGGGCTAAGTAACAAAAGCAGTTTTGGGATTGATTGGGTGTTGGTCCATGGAATTTAGATCACTCTTCTAGCTACAAAGTAAACAGAAACGTTGAAAGCAGTAATGAGAGAAAAAAAAAAAAAAGTGAGTTTAAATTAAAAATATTGAGTAAATGAAGTCAGATTCAAGTAGCCAAAAGCAAGGTGTGAGCATTGTCATGTCAAAGTTAGTAATCTTAGATGCCATTAAATATTTAATTTTGTCTATTTGATTAGTGTGGTCTATTTGATCTGCTTCTCACAAGCTCCTTCTTTGGGAGGTCTTTATTTACGATTTAATAGCTGTCCATGAATTTGGAACTTTGAATAAACAGACTATATTTTATTCTTCAACCAGATTTGCCATTTGATGAGTGTCTGTGAAGAAGGAAATAATTCTTGAATAAGATCTTCTTTCTTAATTACCAGCCATCTTAGATAACAGTAGCATATTCAGTCCACAGCAGCAACACTGGGAAAGAGACCTGTGATCTGTGGTGGTGGCTGAATTACAATTGCCCTATTATTTACTTAAATAGGGACACTTACAGGTACATGGGGACCAGAGTTTGTTTATAAATAAATCAAGCATTACTCAGGAAACGTTTCAGTGCAAATGCCTTATAGGAAAATATCTTAAAAATATGTAGGGTATTCCTTTTCTTGCAAAATGCAATAGAGTATATCCATTCTTTTTTCCTTTACCTTTCTAAATCTGGGGAGCTATTTAAATTGTAGTAGATTTTCTGAAGAAAACAAATTATTATTAATTTTTACAATAGGAGACGAATATGGTCTCACTGCCCATAACCAAACCACAGAATAAAATATTCACATCTGAAATAATTGCAAATGACCCTTTATTATTTCAAATGGAATTAGAGTATATAATGCAATTACTGTATTGTCTCATGCATTTATTAATAGTTTCTTATTCTAACACCATCATCAACAATGGGAATGACACATATGTTGGCACAGAACGAATGTGGCCCAGTAAGCTTTATAAAAAATTGAGCATGCACATGTTTGAAATTGAGAACTTTTTTTTTTTTTTTTTTTTTTTTTTTTTTTTTTTTTTTTTTTTTTTTTTTTTTTTTTTTTTTTTTTTTTAAATTAGTGAGTCATCAGCTTATGTTTTAAGTATTCAGTTGAAGAGTTGAAGCAGGGTAGGAAAATCTATGGCTGATTTTTCAAATCCCAGTGTATATAATCAGACTTAATCTTCACAAATGTATCTTCTTCTGTAGTTTTATCAACCAAACCTTGGGGGGTTTTTGTTTGTTTGGTTAGTTCTGTTTTTTTCTTTACCCTGTAGCTCTTTGTAAGTCCAGATGAGCTTATAAATCAATCTGCTATTGAAAAGCAATGTCTGATTCTATTAGAAGTTTCTGAGTGGAGTTCCCATTGACCTTATTGACCCAAGTCTTTATCAATAATTTCTGGAGCTCCCATCGATTTGCTTGAATTATAGGTTTTCTGACTATGAGGTCACTTACGGTGCTTCTCTGAGGCTCCCTGGTATTGTATCATGCCTGTAAACAAAGACCAGTATCCCGTGTAGCAAATCTGAGTACATTTTTTATTACAGTTATTGTGGAACAATCTCATTTTCATAACTTAGCAAACAAATTGTCTAGAATGACTATGCCAGATATTTACCTTACTCAGGACAGTACCTTTATATCCCCTTGAAGACTTTTGCTCTGAAAATGAAAGCAATATGTAGATGGAATAATTATTATTGTTCTATGCTAGTATTGATGATCAGAAACTTTTCCATCTTAGCCAGGCAATTCTGGGGAGAGAGCTCATAATTTTTCATAGTTCTACAGGTCGATGCTACCATAAAGACAACTTCATCTATTACCTAGCTGTGGGATTGAGTAGACTTTTGTAGAAAATCAATAATGGAATACCCCTATAAAAGTACTAGACACCAAGCAACTGAATGTATTTCAGAACAAACTCTAGGCTGCTTTCAGCTGCAAATATTAGAAGACAAAAAAAGTGGCAAAAAGTTAGTTTGCCTCAATTTGTAGTTATATTATAAGGACATTTCAACTTTACCTGTAAGTAAAAGGAACAAAGTGTCTGTTTTAAGATGGTTGTGGTGTATGTTTAGTATCCAGTATTTCAAAGTCCCTGAGGTAATAAGCACAAATTTATATTAGAACCTACTTTTCTTGTTGAGATCCCACAGATCTTAGGGTGCTTAAGCCTTCAGTTGGCACTTACAGAGGCCTCAGCAGAAATTTGCTCAGTAGGATTTGCAGGGTGATATCAATTTGATTTCAAAATAATTATTCTTCTCACACACTCAGTGCTTGGGTAGGGTCATTTATGAAATGATTCATAATCACTCTTTTGAGCATGGTAATTCTGGGAATTCCTGCTTGCTTTTAAATAGTTGTTGATTGTCTCAGTCATGGCAACTGAATAAAATCACTGTCTGCTTAACTCTAAAGCATACATCATGTGGTCCTGAAGTCACAAATACTAACAATGCTCGAATATGCCAACAATTCCCAATTTTCTCAGTACTTTCAGCCAAAGAACAGTCACCAAAACCACTCTATTGAATGTTCTTGCATCAGTCTAGGAGGAGGACTGATATGGAAAGATACAAATTTTTAAGTTTCTGTCTGCAATATTTTGCTAGAGAAGTACTTTGGAAGAGTGTTTTATTTTACAGAATCTCTTGCACAGGGCATCTTTGTATTGAGTGTAATAGAGCCTGACATCTGAATCCACTTTGTTCCTAGTAGCGTTGTGGTATCAGGTAGCTGTAGCCATCTCCTGATTACTGCCGGGTGAAACCCAGAGCGACTTCTTTCAGTAGCTGAACTCCACTCGACAGAAACTACTCTTCCCCGCTCAGACTTCTGTCCCTGTCGGGGCTGATCTCAGCAAGCTCTTCGGAACCCACATCCCGCCGGGCCGCGCCTCGGGAGGCGGACGGATGCGGGGCGGCGGGCGGGAGCGGATCAGCACCACGGCCAGAGCCCGGCGCCCCCCGGCCGGCAGCGGCAGGCGCCGAGGGGGACCCAGGAGCGCCGAGGAAACTCGGAAGAGGGAATTTCTGCCTCCATGCTGATGGTTTTTATGGGGACCAGACGCCAAACAAAAGGTCAAAGCATGATATTTGACCTCCTCAACTACATTTTAAACCCAGGAAAGAACAAAGCTCTTTCACTGACACAAATGGAATAGGAAAAAACACTTCTGTATTATTATCGTGCTCTTCACAATGCATTAGATTGAAAGCAATAGGTGCAGCCGTAGGCTTGTTTTTTCTCCTTACTTCAGTAAGTGGCAATTTTTTTGTCTGCTGAGGGCAAAAGTAACAGCTGCTGATTACCAAATCTAGTGTTAAATTAAGGAGCTGAAAGCGTATTAAGAGGAGGAAGTGAGACAATATGTTCAAAAAGATCCATTCTATCTTTCACCCTAACTTTCACAGAAGAAATGTGGCAGACAACATCCCTTACTCCGATGGCACAGGTTCTGCAGTGAGACTGATCCGCAGCACTTCTATGTATGTCCTTGGAGGTGAGCAGGAAAAAGTTAGTGAACCACTAAAGAAATGCAGAAGTACAACCAGCATTGACTCTTGTTTTCAGCCAAAAGAGGAAGACAGAGACTGGATGTACTCTAAGACTCAGGACTGCTTGAAGTACCTACAGGATTTGTTAGCCTTGAGGAAAAAATATCTTGACAACATCAATAATTTGAAATCCATGCATATGGCTGCAGCTTCTCCAATGTCCTCAAAATCATCCAAAACTGGAAAGAAGCCATTTATTCCACTTCCTTCCAAAGAGTCTTCTAAGGTAATTTGCAAGAACTTTTGCCATGTGCTTGGTCTTAAACTACAAAGTCATTGAAGCTGTATGACCTGTATGGTCATACAGCCACAAAGTCATTGAAGCTTTATTGGTTTCAGACAGTTGTTTTTTCACTTTTGCATTTGAAATGTTGCCATATACCTTAAGATTCTTCCTGAGTAGTGTGAAACTAAGAAAGAAAATTGGTCATGGAAAGAAATGCATGTTTGGGAGGAGGGAGGGTAAGGGTTGGGAGAGTGAAAACATGAAAAAGAAAGGGTTATGAGAACATGGGAAGTATCTGAAAATGTGTTACAAAGAAGCCAGCTCTAACAGACTACTTAAGGGCATCAGAGTTCTCCACTATGATTACTTATAGCTGATAATAACTGACAAGTGCAGTAAGCCCTAGATTTCCTGGCAGTCTTTTTATTGACTTAAAATTACTTGCACAAAATAATTGTAAATTCATGGAAACAAATAAATTTTTTTTTCTGATTGGTCAGTTAGCTGGTTAGTGCTACATTTAGCATCAGTGCAAACTCTACTGGTAGGCTGTAAGGCACAAGGGACTCCCAAACGTTCCTTTCTCCTTTCATTAATACGTTGGTGAGTCATTTCTAGTCAGTGTGTTTCTTGACCCTTTACTGTAATGACACCATAAAAATAAAACTGGAATATAATCAGCAGATTATTTACATGTATCCTGGAAAGAAAAGCTTCCTCCTGGTTGCATTTTATAGGTTGTATGTTCCCTAGAAAGTTCATTGGTTCCTTTGACTTTAGACTCGATTCAGCAAGGACAAAGCAAAGGATTGAAGCAAGTGGAATGATCTGTTAGGTAACATGACCACAAGCAAGGCTTTGACAGCACACTCACAGGTTACCCAGCCCAGTCTTTAAACTGGATAATAATGGGGATGGTGGAAAGAAGGGATATGTGTCTAACTTAATAATTGGGCCAGCAAAATGTTACTGCCATATTTAGATGTTCTGTCACAGCAGAATGTCAGAATGGCTGAAGCTATTTGTTAAGCTGTTGCAGTCATTGCTTAGCAAAAGGACAACACTCATGAGTTTAAGATTACGTAGAATATTTTTTAATTTTATGTTTTGTTCTACTACGCATTTGGTCACATTTGGCTTTGTTAGGTTTTATGTCATCTTTTTAATACTTTAAATGGTGACTCTCAGATGCTAGGAATAATAATAGGAAACAAAACTCAGCTCAGTGGGCTGGAGAAGATAGTTTTTATAAAGAAGTAGTAATTTCAGGCCAGGGAAACATCCATAGAGAATGACTGAAAGCTAGGAGAGTGGTCTGGTGGTACCAGGTGCCAGGAGACAAATCTCAGCATCGTAGATACAGTCTGTGAACTGACTTTGTGCACTGTCACTGGCTTGAGGCAGGGGAGATTTACAGCATGCCAATTCCTTGAAGAGCTGAGCAGTGACGTAGCAGACTAGTACATGACTAACCCTGGACTGAAACCAGGGACCAGGAGGCTGGGGGTTAGATTCTGCACAACCAAACTTCAAGCAGGTTTGTGAATTTCTGAGATTTGCTGCTGAAAATACTGTGTAAGAAAAATACCAAAAGCTTAACTTGATTTTGGCAAACAAGTGAATCTCCCACAGTCTGAGGCTAAGAGTGCTGTCACCTGACTGTAGCCAGCTAGCTCTTATGTATGAACTGTGCTGGTACCGACTGGCACGATAACTCTATGAACCATCCCCTTGGGAACAGACAGGGACATCAGCAAGATATGTCATTTATATGAGTCATTCTTGCCAACACAAATGGCAGGGTTGCACTCAAGAAGACTTCTGAAAAATTCAGAATATTCTGCTTTCTAACTACAAATTTTAGGTTTACAGTTTGTCTTATGACCAGGCTTGAATGGTTTGGTCCCAAATTACCTGTTTGTGTTAAATTACCTGTCATTGGAAATTCACTTCTTTCTTTAATCTGCTGCATGATTTATGGGAGAGTAATTTGTTCAGACAACCCCGTCCTCACGGGAAGTTTAATCCAAAGATCCCTGTGACCTAAACCACAAGGCTGACCATGGATTCAAAATGTGCCACTTGGGCCTAGTGGAAGAAAAGAATAGAGAGATGGGTCAGATGCTGGAAGCACATAGGCATTTCTTTAAAATGTCATTTAACCAATAAGGGCTTAGTCATAATAGCACTCACTATTTTCAGTAGATGTGTGGTAACAGCTATCTTTTAGCACTTCAGAGGATGTCAATCAACCCATAATGTCAGGAGGGGAATCAGTTTATCTCTCTGCCTCCACAGAATAGGGAAGAGACTGGTCCTTCAGAGATGTGACATATACGTTTCCCTTGCTTGCAGGTTTGAATCCCAAGGTAGCAATTTTCTGACCTAGTATTGCAGCCTGACAATACACCTAACTTCAAATGGCAAGGAAAATATATGTCCTTTTGTTAGGTAGAGCCTGGGAGGAATTTTTCATCCCATGTGGATCTTCAGAATTGCTAGCCAAGGTTTTATGATTGCTTCAGCATTTACAGACTACATTTGCTTTTTTATCAAGACAGGTTCCTAATTTTAAACCCTGTGGCTTTCCTGTGGGAATTATCACAGTGTTGAATGACTCATATTTTAGCGCACACCACCCTTTTCCATTTCAAAAAGACTTTAGCAATTTAAATCTGGATTCATTTTACCTAACCTAGGCATTTAAATAAGATGCTTAAATTAGTAACCAAGTTACCCCACAATTCCTTTTCAACTAAGAGAAAGAGCTGCCTGCAGAGGAGGGTTCAGCCTACTTAAGGCCTGACTCATCTTCTGAAGGTACTGGAGACTGCATTAATTACAGAAGGAACCCTGCATGACTACATTTCTAATGTGTGTCTCATTAGGTGCCTAGTGCTAGGTAGAATAAATTTGGCCACAAAGCCCAGCTGTCACTTAGTCACCTAATTAAATGGCCTGATACATGGATTCTGAGGGATTTTATAACACAGGGCTAGCAGTGCTCAAGGAGAAAATGTTTGGTGTTGAGCATGTAATAAGATGGATGTTTGTTAGATTGCTGTCCTGCTTTCTTTGATGGCTGCAAACTGTGGAGTAGTCTGGACCCGTGTTTTTTTTTCTGACAGTCTGGAATATGGAATGAAATAAAATATTTGCATCTTCCTTATACAATTTGCTCATTAAAAAGTCATAGTGTCCAACTGTTAGCTAACTTTTTTACCCTTTATCTGATCAACAGGCATCTGTGGAGAGAAAAGGCCCACAGTCCGGTTCAGATGTAAGAGAAGCAATAGCTTTCTTTGACTCGGTCATTGCAGACCTGGATTCAGAGAGATGGATGAGTGTTCCTGATGTGGACTTGCCAAATGTGGATGTTGATTTTGATGGTGAGTTACAAACCAGACAAAAATTAAGGGTTTTGGTGTGCAGAGGGTAGAGGGAAGAGTGGCAATGTGCAATCTTGTTTATCTAATGGACACAAATGTCCTCCAGCTTTTCTTCTCAAATGTAGGACCATTCCATGCAGTATGTGAAGCTGCAGTAATACATTGCCTGTTTGCTGTTGAATGGGTGCAACTACCTTATGTGCAGTCATTACATGAGCAAATGTAGCATACGTAGTGCTGGAATAGTGTTTGCCTTCTGCTCGGGGCTGAATTCCACCCATGCATCTCTACCCCAAGCTGTCTTTGAAGGAGAACTATAAAAAGTATATTTTTTCTTCATCTGTTTTTCTTTTTTTCTCATTGAGAAATGGCTAGATGTTTACTTTCCAACAATCAAAATGGAGATAATTTAGAGATTAGGCTAGATAACTGTATGTTTCCAACAGAATGGATAGGATTGCCCAAATAAACAAAGATGTGCTAAGGTCATCATCTATCCTGTATAATCAGTGGAGAGAAATAGATATGTCTCACCTTTGTTTCAGGCTAAGGGGAGTATCTGAAACAGGCTGGCTTAGCTGTGCACTAGGTGTGTGTGAAGGGACTTGCTCTCACATACATCTTCATTCTGCAGGCAGTGAAATACTAGATAGGATGAATCCCAACTCAAGAGATATCCTGCAGTGAAACAAAGTTGGTTTCATTTCATTACCTCCAGGAAAGATCCAGAAAGCACCCTAGTCTCTCACTGTGCATGAAAAAATTTCACTGTCAAGCTGTTAATGCTGGATTATCTTCTGTCTTTCAGTTGCTACCAGTACAAGTGAACACAGTTTGCATTCAAATTGGATCCTACGTGCTCCCCGGAGGTACTCACAAGATACTGCCCAAACTGCAAAGGCTGCAAACCAATCTCAAAGAAACAGCCAGCGGAGAACCACTGGCTCTAGGAAGAGGTTGGAAAGACATCCCATGTACTTACCCAAAGCTGTGGAAGGGGCATATAGCACTTTAAAATTTAAGCCTAAAACACGTAAGAAGGAATGTTGAAAGATTATTTCCTCTTCACTTGAAAACAGAATATATGAAATAGGGCGTGTGATATTTGCCTTTTTTTTTCCCCCTACTGATCCATCCTTTACATTGTAGAAGTGATGTGTGCAGACACTGAAGATTCTTTGTGTGGGACATATTTTAAGCCATGGCTATTCCAACTTTGGACTCATATGAGGGTTTAACTTATCAAGTTCATTGTGCCTAACAATACTGCTTTGTCACTCAGCTTGACGGGGGGGGGCGGGGTGGGGGGGAGTTCCAACTTGACAAGATTTTTTTTTAGTGCTGTTATTGAAAGCAGTGATTCAGATTGCCTGTTGCATTAATTTTTCTTCTGACTCTAGTACTGCAAAGCAGTTCAAGGAATTCAGTGATTATGTTGGAACTTTTGCACCAGTGCTTCTAACTTCAGAGCAGTGAAGAAGAATTTTCTCCTGTTGCTTGTGAAAATTTGTATGTGCCATTATTGACTCTGTGATCTGAGAATATAAAGCAGCACAGAGATACAATCAGACTGTGGTACAAGCAGAAAAGAGATGCAGTGAAGCAATCAGAATTAGAACTTGTGTTTGGAGGAATTGCTGCTGTGTGTTTTGAAAAAAACAAGCTATATTGTACTCTATTTGCTACTGGAAATGGTTCTGTTCTTGGATGCATCAAGGGATTCACTGCATGCAAAAATATATACAACTTTTTCATATGGTTACACCACCTGCAACTTTTCATCTATATTAACATCCCACTGCCGAATCTAGACATTCCGGTGTACCCTAGAAAAGCTTAATGTCTCGGAGAAAAACGTTTTGTGAATAAATTGCAGTCAAGGTTGTTCTCAAGGGCAGAAGACAATTTGCAGACAAAGCCACCATATCAGCTTTAGATTATACCCAATATTTGTAATTCTACTACTTCATCATGAAAGACTATGTATTAGGAAAAATGCAGCCTGGAAGTGTTCCTCTTCATCTTAGAGGTGATATGTCTTCCATGTGATACTTGGAATTATTAAGACCCATACTCTGCCTATTTGACTGATGTACAGCAATGCAAAAATGCATGAAAAGTGACGAGGAGATAGCACCCTATGGAAACAATAGCTATGGTTCCTCAGCAATACCATTACTCTCACAGTAACCTGAACCACATCCCCCAGCACATACTTTGTCTTAAGAATTTGCTGAGGTGTTTGGGATCAAGCCTTTGCTTACTCTCTTTTTTTCATCTGGTGTTCAGTTGGTGCTTGACTGTGATGGATCATGGCAGCACTGGTATGACCAGCTGGTGATTCACTAGTGGTTTCTTGTTTCTATGTTCAGTAGTTTTTGTGTCCACGGGTTTGGATGAATTTCCTAAGGCACTGGCCATCAATGTAGCCCATCTGATACAACAAAACCTCCAAAAACCTTGTGCCTGCCACACAGAACATTTGGCAGGTGGCAATTCTGGTTGATTTGTGTTCCTAGTCTTTGGGAGTGAGTTATTCAGACAGCATGTCTGCCATGAGCTGCAAGTACCTCTGAGAACTTGCCGATCCAGGCCACTTTCTGTCATAAGATAGAAAAGTGCCAAAAAAAACATATGGTCCTCTGTTCAGAGCTGACATCTCCTGTTTGATTAAAGCATTTTGATTCTTTTTCTAGTGGTGTTTGTGAAGGGGAGAGAAGAATTTTTTACAGAATGTTTCTGTATTAATTCTGGAGGTGCCTTTGCTGCCTTTTGCTTAGTCTGTACCCTCTTGAAAGTGACCAACATAATTGATATATATTCAAAAAAAGTTTAAATTAAGATCTAAATTTTGTCTTCCTTCTCTTGGTGCTTTTCACAATAGTCTGTATTCTCTATACTGTGTTGTTGCCTTTGTACCTCTCCAGTCCTGTACTGGCTGCCCTGAACTGAATGTTGTAACTGTCTTTAAAAGTGTTCTGCTTTTGATGTGTGATCATTTAAGGCCTCTCAGCTAGGTGGGATAGCCAGAGCACAGCATGTTGCAAACACGCCTGTAGGTTCTGGCATGCCTCAAGGTTGCAGCTCTGTCTGTGTGTGAGACAAGGGGGACAGCACTCAAATCTGTACATTTTTTGGAAATGTGTCACCCTGAAACCCTTCTCCAAGCAGAATCTCATGCTGAAGTTGCTGAGGAACATTTTACTGAGTGTGTGGGCATCTTTTTGCTACTAGAACCTGCAGCTCGGAAGAGTGCTGACAGAAAACCTCACTATCTTTTTTGAGTTACTATAACAGAATTGGGCATGTGCATAATTAAAATACCAATGAAAAAGAAAGAAGAAAAAGGATTCCAATGTTGTTCTGCCCCGGCCTGCGTTTCATGTTCATATTGCCAAGGTTCTATGTATTGGAGTAGCTGATCTTTTTGCTGTTGTTTTAAGAATGCATTGTGATATGCAGAACCTGACTGTTTCAGCATGTTTGACCTTCCCTGTGACCTCTCATCTCTCCCTGTAAAACAGAGGCATCTCTAGTCATCTGGCTGTGACAGAGGGTGAGGGTCCCCCCTGCTGTCCAGCACACAAGCTCCAGTGTGAAATTTGTGTTTGCATTTATGAATAAGAGATAGACGGAGGAAATCAGATTTGTAATTTCAATTTGAATCCTGTGATCAATTTTCTTTCATTTCTTTTTTTAAAGATCACTTCAAGCCAGTTATCGTCCCAGAAAATTTTAATTAAGCAAGTAAAATAAACCAATTTTTCTCTGAGAACATTTTCTATCACATATCCCATAAATGCAGCACCTTCCTTTTCCTTCTAGCATATTAGCCCTGTATGTTCCTCACTGAACATGGCTCAGCTCCAGCAGAGGTATGGAGAGCAGCCCCTGCACCTTAGGGTGGGAGCTGAGGATCTGAGGGTTCAAGAGTCTTACCCTACTTATGCTAGAACAGGCAGTTAAGGAGAAAGGGAGCAGGAGAGAGAAAAGGGAAGCATTTCCATCCCTGATGTTAGCTGCCTCCTCAGAGAAGGTTTTAGCGTGGATGGCAGCACCCTCTGTATTACCTCAAGACCTGAGGCAGAACCATGTGCCTGCCTAACACCGGTTTACCCCAGGCAGCTTTCCACACGCTTTCCAGGAGCAGTTGGCTGCCCTACAAAGTTGCTCCTTGTCTGCTCTGAATTGTTTACTCATGGCTTTGGAGGCAGAGCTCTCTGCATGGACACTAAAGGGGCTCTCTCTGCCACGGGTAGGTCCTCTAAATGACCTTGCTGCAATATGCAGTTATTTTCAGGCATTGCAGCCTAGAAATAAAGCACCAACTATAGGTGTTCTGACAGTGCCAACCATACAGAAGAATTACTGATGACCAGCAGAGCTCGGGTATGACCTAGATCTTTTTTCAGAAATTGCTAGTGAGTTCTTTCAGTCATGTCCCCAGGCTGTTACAGCAAAGTGCATCAACTAGGAGCTCTATTGATCAAGGCCACTGTGTGCGAGTGTTCCCTGAAGCACTGACCCCCAGCAGCTCTTTCCCAGGGTGCAGTGGAATAACAGGCAAGATCTTTTGGAAAGCATCTCTTATTTTGTTGTTTCAAATCCAGCTCAGCTGAGGAATTGGGGTATATCAGGTTCCTCTAGATAGTGTCCTTGCTGAGCACTAGCTCTGAAGGGGCCCTGGCTATGAATTTCTGTGACACCACACCCACAGCTGTCGTTTGGAAACTAAAGACACTGTGTACAAAAATCCAGCAAGAGAGGTGAAGAAGAGTTGTTGAAGAAATCGTGTCCTGGAGGATTCAAAATAATTTTGTCCTTTTGTGTTGAGCAACTCAGTGTAATCATGATGCATGTAAGTGAGCTGAAACCATGAGTGTCTTTGGCAGAAACAGAAGAAATATAGACAGCTAATGGAAAGCTGGCAGCTGGACAAGATGTATGCTCTAGTTTGAATCTTGCAGTGTCATAAAGTTATGAAGAAGGCAGGAGGTTTCAACACTGCATCGAATAATGCAGGAAGTCCTCCAAGGTAATGCGTAGCAAACATAGATGGTTATCTGCTTCTCCAGGTTGAACGGGCTGTGTTGAAAATATTAGATTAGCATCTAGTGGGTGTCTTCAAAATTTTCAGAGCTGTAGGATCAGTTTGTAGATCTTTTTGGGTAAATTTAGGAGTTCCTTCTGTTTTATTGTGGTGTAGTGGGTCCACAATAAGATGAAAGCAGTACAAAGTTGGGAGGCTTTTGGCTCCTCTGGGGTCTGTAGCTATGAATTATGCCCATGGTAAAATGAAACCAAGTCAGTAGAATGCCTCTTGAACTATCTTGAGTTTAACAGGTAGAAAAACCTGTTGTACTGAAAGAATTTTGAGGGTAAATAAAAGACAAATGAGCCCAACTGCTTTAGACCAGGCTGAGAAGCAGAAGCTAGAGTCTGATATTTGATTAGCAATAATTTAGTGAATGTTGACAACTTTTCTAGTAATAGGCTTGCCATATTAAAAAATTATCTGTCTTTTATAAGGCAAGACCAAGCAACAACACCTCAAGGACTCTGTTATTAAGATACCCTGACCCTTCACAGAAGAGGAGGTGACCTATTAGAGAAAATATAAAAATAATTTATGGAATTAAAAGTGACATGTTCCACTCTTTTTATTAAAGTGAGATTGAGAAGGGAGCAAGACCTTACTAAGAAGACTATGGGCACTGATAGGGAAGCACTGCACATGATGCCAAAGTAAAATGTGTGATCAAGCACAAAACTTTCACTAGTAAGTGCTGGGGACTGTAATTTATCTTAGAGCATGAGCTCTTGAAGGACATTTCTAGAAAGGTAGCTAAAACTGTGCCTCAGCCACACGGTGGCAGTTCATTCCTACCTATTCTGTAGCCCTCCTATTTCTGTGATCAGCAAGAGAGCTGAGGATGAAAGAAAAAGAGAAGTGTTTTGTCCTGCTTCATCAACAGACAGTTGGTGTGTGTATCTGCTATTCACTTATGGGTTCCTTATTTCCCAAGCATTTGTTTGGTAGTTTCCAATTAACTTTAGTTCTTTAAATGAGTTTACTCTTCCAGGGAGATGATTTCCTTAGAAAATAAATAACCATGACATCACAGGGGACGCTGAGACCTCAGTAAATCACATCTGAGATGGTGACCACTTACCTCTGACTGTGTCTGGAAACAAACGGACAAAGTAATGTCATCGCCAGAAATAATGCACTCAAAGGCACAGAAAATACAAAAATGGATTAAAAATATTAAGCACAGGACTTTAAGATTCAGCAGTTCAATCTTGAGATAGGCCTGAGCTCAGGATTCTGACCTGATTCTGGAGTTCGTTCCAAGGCTCAAGAAAATCAATATCTGAGTTTTCTAACATCTTGGGGTCTGTAAAGCTGTTATTCAAGAAACTGCTAATCCAAGCATTTCAGCTAGTCAAAAGCTAACCTGCTCCTGCATCTGCTGCTGCTGTGTATTCCAGGGGTATGTTTATATTTAAGGCATGCACACTAAATTTCTTGAGGTGTTTTCCTTTGTTTTACGACAAAATACTAATTTATGGGGGGGAGGGGGTGAGGTGGTTGGGTGGGAAGGAACATGTCTTTGTGCTGGTTATGATTACAGGTCAGCAAAGGCAGATTTCATTTAATTACGTGGCTCTACAGTCTCAGTATGTGCACACTAATAAGACTCCCTGCATTAATAAGACTCAACTGTAACATCAGCATTGGTACCGCTTACATGCAGGCTCTCAGTCTGTGCTTGCTTGTGGTTTGATGTGTGACACTCTGTCTTTTTTAATTGACAAACACAGCAGCAGCAAAGGGAGAAGAGGATTGATCATCAATAAAATACTCTGAGCTGTTTCTACGTTAGAGCTAGCTTTAGTATCTCTTCACTGAGAGAACTGATTCATAGCACTCTTACCCTTCAATAGCTTCACTTTTCAGTTTCCAATGTGCAGAATTAATTTTTGCCCCCCTCACTTCAATGATATAGGTCATTGCTGTGCAAGGAAAGCGAGCAGTTCAGTGAAAGGACTACAGTGCAAGCAGAGCTGACCTGTAATCACAGTTGAATAAACAGAGTATACTTGGGGTGAGATTTGCAGTCACCTTTAGTGGTATTTTCAAATGGCATGTAACTAGCATCAGTGGGAGTAAAGTGACTCTGACAATTGCACTGGTGCCTGACTGCTTCTGGAAAAGCTGGTTTGGAGCCAAGCTTGAGCAAACACAGCTCCACTTCTTGGAATTAAATTAGACTCATGAGAAGTCCAGAATTACCCCAGTCTGTCTGCCTTTAAGCCTACCAGCTTTAAGCCCTTGAGTGGCGTAACTCTGAGAGAAAGAATTGTCCCATGCCTCTGACAGATTTCTGCAGTCCTTGCTGCTCTCTTCCTGCAGGGCTGTGATTGTTACTGATGTTCGCATTTAATGTGGTCCCTAAGAATTTGTTGACAATGTTCCTGGAAGTACAGTTACTCACAAAACCAGAATTTCTATGAATGCTGTGTGAATTTGAGAAATGCTGCTGCTCTTATACTCAGACAAGTATGTCCAAAGGCTTTTACACAAATACCTGTCTGCCAAGGAATACATGCACATGACACCATGGTGTTTTCCACAGACAAGCTGTTGTGGCAACAAACCACCCCACTTCCTGTTCCTTAGGAGATTATTTCAGACTTGTTCTACCCTGAAGTGAGATATGAAAGATCAGTCTGATCTCCTTCACTATGGTAGATCTGAACAGAAAATGTAAAGAAATTAAATAATCTAGAAGAGATCTCAGGATGAAGAAATGCAGTGCAAATATTGCCTTTTTAAACACTGTATTTTAAACACTGTATTTTAAACACTGCCTGTCTTTCTACTTCTGACATGGTCTGATGGTGACTTCTGACATGGCCTTGTGGTGACAAAGATCAGCAGGACTTGCCAAGTGCAGTTGGTATGTGATTTGTGGAGAGAACTTGGTCAGCTGAGCATCTGGACCAGCAAAGGACCACACCTGTCTGGCTAAGCATACCCTGAGACACGCAGAAGTGGATGGCTGCTCTAGAACACCACCACCACTCAACGCCAATATCTGATTGACTTCATGTTCACACCTTAAGACACTCAGTTTAGATTCAGCCCAGCAACAATACTTTTTGTTTTGTTCAGAGTGGAGCGCCCTGCTCTCCTGGGAAAGAATATGTAGAAAGGCGAACACTGGGGGTTATATTTCTTAGTGGATTTCTCGCTCCTGTGTATCATAGGCTTTAGACATTCAAAACTGATGTACTATTAAAAAAAAAAGAAAGTCATGAAGAAATATAAAAACCTCACATCTGACGTGCCAGAACAGCAACATGCAAAAAAACTTGGTTGCTATGAAGAGGCAAGAGCACCTTCCATGTAAAAGCTGCAAGCAGCTAGTCTAACCTTGGTGAGCTTCTTTCAGCGTCGCTGTTTAAGATGAAAACATAAGGTGAGACAACAAAAATTCAACAGAGAGCTTTGAAAGTCAGATAAAAAGATAAATTGCTGTCTGGTTTTCCTAAACAAAACAGTTGCCTTCCATTCAAGTCTGATATGAGATCTGTCAATTTCCTCTTTTTTATTCTGTCAATAGTTTAGCTATACTGGTTTTAAAAGGATTCCAATTGCCCAGAGAGGATTTTCTTGTAACTGTCTTTAGTCACACTCTTGCTTCCAAATTTATTATGTTTTCTTTGTGGAAACTTGAATTACTGATGGGAAGAATTCAGGATTGGGGGTTAAAATGAGCAGTTTTATGTACTACACAACCAAATGTAAACAAAAATGAGGGCATTGTGGGTTTTTTTAGGGGCTTACCATTAAACTTTGCCACAAAACTAGCATTTTGTGAACTTCCTTTTTCCCCCTTTATCCCATGAAGTATCATATGTTAATGTTTTCCCTTCCTATGGTATGATTTGTCAATTCATGTCTAAAATCTCGTATCATAGTGACCTTCAGTAAAGATACCTGGGGGGGAAAACCCCTAAATTAAGTATTTTAGCCTCCAGAAGAGAAGTACTGGTTCTAGGTGGGGATTTTTGTAAAAGGGTCAAAGAGGGTTAAAATCTGACTACATAGTGAGAATAATTATCAATAGAACTGTGGTCCCCACAGCTCTGCACTTCACAATTATAATTAATTCTGAGCAGCCTGTGCCAAAATTCAGTGCTGAGTCATATCGCCATAGAAGTTGAGTAGCTTGTGCTCAGTGTAAATCGGGAAAGCACTCAGAAGAGGCAAAGACATCTCATTGGTGACAGATTCCTTTGCCCATGAGGTTAACAATGCCTTTACCTATTGCCAAGTTTACCTTTCTCCTCTGGGATTTCATGGGTTGAGTATCATTGAGCAGACTTGTTCCTTTGGACAACGTGGGTCAGAAGGCAGCAAATGGCTGACAGAGATCCACTTTGCTCGGTGGCGACCCACCACCCCCTCCCAGGTGGAGGAAATCCATAAGCCAAGGTCACACTGAATGCCAATGATTCTTTGAGGGAGGTGGCATTGACTGGAAGAACCTCTTGAACCAGTGAAGAGGCCTTTGTTCAAGCAACCCTACATTGTGGCATGGGCTGGGAAATACTCCATTAGGAAACTCACGTAATGGCACCTCTCCGCAGCCCTAATTCATGGACAGGAAGGATGATTTTGTTAACAGACCACAAAAAGTACATTCGTAGTTCAAAAACCATCACAGAGTTCGTAGTGTGTTATTAAATGAGCCCATTACTTTGGGGCATGTTCTTGTTCAGCAGAAATCTGAAATAATAGTGCCCTGGCAATGGACAGCCTAACAATGGTGATACTTAGGTTAAAATGAGTAATGAGGTTTCTCACTAACAAGTTTTGAAACAACAGTTTCAGTGCCTGCTAGGTGGTTTGCACAGCACACAGTTCTGTTCCTCAGGAAGGAATTTCCATCCCAATCTGCATTGCTTGCCTTAATTATTAACATGAAGACTAAACACAGACAGATGGCAAAATAAACTCTGTTAGGTTGGTGTGAATCTGAAGTTCCTTCCACCAACGTAACTGGGTGCAGATATTGAGCCAAAACATAAAAAAACTCTTGATGTGAGTCTGAGATGTCACAGTTTGCACAAAAAAAAGATCTGAGAGTCAAGTTCTTGGCCTGTGGGGCCCGTATATCAAACCAGAGTGGATGGTGACATTTGTAGAGATATTCTGGCTCTTTTCAGAATGCACACACATGCTTAAGTTGGGCCTCACACTCATTTTTTCTGGATCTGGCAGCTTGCTTTCTATGCTGAGCCAATAGTAGTTTTGTCTTTCAGCTGTTTACTTGTGTTGTGCCTGCAAGCTCGCCAGAAACACTCAGGATGTTCTGCCTGTGCTCTAATTTTCTGGTCTCAGCCTCTGAAATGGTTTTGCACGCTGTGTGTTTTATTTCTCCTTTTCACCCTACTATAGATAATATTTCTCTGGTAGTGCATTAATGTCAGGAGAACAGGAAAAAAAAATAATGATAGATGTAGCCAAAATACAAAAGGATGCAGAGAAAGTGGACAGACTAATACAAGCATTTTCTATTAGATATGAAAAAAAATACAGACATCTGAACTCTTCTTGACAGGGTGCATGAGCTCACACTCAATCTGTATAACTCTGCCTGCAAAGACTCTTACCAGCTAAAGACTTACTCATCTGGTACAAGCCATGGCTCGACTCCCTGTGCAGTCACTGGAGGCTCATAGCCCTTCATGCAGGCTATTCATCTGGGGGTGTAGAATGGGTAGGATGAATCACCTTCTGAAAATACTTTTTTCTCACAGACCATAAAGGGCTCTAGGCAATTAGCTCTAGACTACAGCTCAGGCTACAAGCATGACTTCTAGCAATCCAAAGTTACGTGAAATGAACCGCAGATATTTTCTTTGCAACATGTATGGTATCTCAGAGCAATGTGCTGTTCAGCCTGCCTCCTACCCAGAGCTGCTAAAATCCAGAACTGCTCAAATCCAGAGCTCTTGATCATAAGTGGAAAGGGGTTATATACTTAAGCACACTGTAGGTAGCCTGAATATACCTCTGTCCCTTCCTCTGCAGTTTTCATGCTGCTTTGTTGATGTTTACGGGGCCATCAGAAGAAGATTGAAAATTAAATCAATGTCAGTAGCTACACTAGGGAAGATGTTTGAATTTACTGCTGGCTGCTTTATGCTATTAGTATGAAAGATCTAGAAAGCAATCACAACAGGACCTGTCTTTACCAGGAGTTTCACTAGGAGGATAAGAGGGACATTTAATGTAGGGAAGGGCACTAAGGGATGAGCATTCAATCCTGAATGTTCCCTGCATAGAGGAAAATATTATTTATCATAACACAGTGGTATAGGTCAAAGTTTCCAAAACTTATAGTGATTTTAGGTGTTCAGCTTAAAATACTTTGGGATTAAGTCCTTTTAAGTATTTCAAACTGGGAATCCAAACCCTACTTTTGAAGTGTTGTTGTTAACCACTCATCTAACTCATGCTATCTCTCTTTCCTTCTCAGCCTTTCCCTGCTCCCGCTGGGCCAGAGACTCTCACACAGGTATTTGTAGTATTTGATACACCAGGACCAGGGTTTTGTCTAGGCCCTCTGGAAGTTTCTCAGATGCAGAAGATGCAGAGGGAGACAGGATACACATACTCTGAGGAATGATTGTTGATGGCCTCCTGCCTAATTTTTTAATCTATGGCATTTATTGATCTTCTTTATTAACAGAGGAGGAGAAGAGAGTTCTGCACTGAGTTGCAAATGCTTAGGATAAACAAACATAAAGAGATAAGACACTCTAAATAGGTAAGACACTCAAAAGAGAGAAGGCTAAAGGAATACTGTTTCTTTCCTTGCATTTCTGTTCGAGGAACCATACCTCCTGGACAAAGGATGGATAGCATGCCCTCTGTGTTTCCCTCAGTCCACCACTCCAAAGGCCTCTTGACAGGGATTGATTCAATGTCTCAAATTTTCCTTGGAAATTGCTTCTATAAAATCAAGAAGTTTAGAGAATACTGGGCCCTGCTTGCTGACTCCTCTGTGTTCAGCCCTATCACTGGTAGGATCATTTTCAGAGAGAACTAGATTGGATGATTTTCCCTATATCTTATCTGAGTCACTGTGTTCTGTATTCTTCAGAACCCAGGCAGGAGTCCAAACATCTTCATGGCCTGTGTTTGTATGATGATGTCAACAATTCAAGTCACACATTCGAGTAAGTAAAGACACTTTGATACTTCTCTATGGCTTAGAGAGTACAGATATCTATCCCAGTGCCTCCTGATAGATCCTGCTGTCATACCAAGATGTTGGATTGTGGCAGATCTGCCTTTAGCCTCTCTCTGAACAATAGAGGGAATCATTTCCCATCCCTGTGAGGATTTGTCCTGAAGAGGCAAGGTCTTTCACTTGGGTGTGGTGAAAGAACATGCAAAGGACATGTGCAGGTACTCTACTCCTGCCCACCAGTTTTGCATGAGACTAGGTCCCAAGCCATTCCCTCTGATGCCAAAGTGGACCTTCCAGCTGGCTAGATCCAGCCTTCCTACAGATAGGCTTCACTGGGCATCAGCACACCTGTGTAAAACCAAGCAGTGCCATGTAGCCCCTGCTCAGATTCAGACTGTAGACACTGAAGTTCAGATGTCTGTATGTCAGTGTCCACAATTAAGTTAGAAGCCTAAGCTTTAAGACGATGGAGATCTAGTCAATGGATCAAATGGAGTCTGCAGTTACTCAGCTGACCAGATGTAGACATCTCCTCCAGGAATGGAATAACTCCACAGACTCTGTTCACTCATGAATGAGTTGCTCAGCTCAGATGCCTTTAAGCCTATCCTAGAAGTTGTCCCTACGGAGTGATGGAGAAATGGGCACCACTGCTCAGCACATAGAGAGCACAGCATCTCTGTGTGAAGAGGCAATGCCTCGCTCTCTGGATTCAAGTTTGCACAAGATCAACAGCCTTCCCCATTTCTCTCTGTACACAACTAAAGCTCTTGATTTTCATTAATAGTATTTCAAAATATTAATAGAAATCTCCATGAAGCAAACAAAAGGGCATTTCTCATTCCAGTAGGTCAGTTTAGTTTCCTGATCTTTGCTCAAGACATATCTCTTAGGTCAAACAGGTGAAATGCTGATGCCACAGTAGGTGATATGTCCAAGATATTTTTAGTGTCTGTAAGTCTCTGGAAATGCTATGAAGTTCTGCTCTGAAATAAATGCATTTTCTTTTAATTTGGAAAGGAGGACAGACAGAGCAATGCTTCTTCACTGCTATTTTTCCAGGAGAGGCCTTTGTCATGTCATGTCAGGTAAGTGCTGTGTCACCTGTACTGCACCTGCCCAGGCATGCCCTGACTGTCTTGCTTGGAGTGAGACTGAATAGAGGACACTTGCTGAGGCGGAGTAGTCACATGCAGGAATCCATAATGCTAAATACCTCAGTTTTTCAGCTCTGGGCCTTCTCCCTATTTTTCCCCTCTGAAATGGCAGTATGTTTCTACATGCCAGGCTTTGGGTGAAATGGATGGTGAGCAGTTACACGACCAGCACATCTGGCTGGTCTGACTAGTAGAATGGTGACAGGCTTCTTGGCTAGGCTCAGAATAGTACTCCGTTTAAGTACTCCCTTTAAGTACTCCCAGTCAAAGTTAGGAAAGGCTGTAGAACCAAGCCTAAGCTACCTGTGAGCCACATGTGTGTCTAGAAATACTCTGCATTGAATTCAATACATGATTTGCATTATCTATGCTTAAAAGTGCTTGAGATCCAAGATCTTGTTTGGTTTTTAAGACCCATCCACTTGCAGAGAGACAGCCCTGGTTGTTCATTTGAAGATCGGGATTTACTTTCTGTGCATGTGTATGTATTACTGTGAGCATGGTGTTGTTGAGGGCAGGGGGAATCACATTAGAATATAATGGTTGCTACTTTTAGTCCTAAGGTTTTAACTTGATCATATCCAAGTAGCAAATGGTTATGCAGCTGGTGCCTGTCTGCAGTGACAGATACTCTATAAATATCATAGACAGAAAATAATTAAGATAACATTTAAAGGGTCAGATGAACATTGTATTTTTTGGTTTATAATTTTTTGTTAGGTGTGTGTGACACAAATTTCTTTCCCTTTTATGAATATAATTATCAAATTGCCTGGTGTTTCCATTTCAGAAATTTCGCCCATTATCTTCTTTCCACCCTCTAGCCCCCACCACATGTACATATAAGCTTCACAATTTGAAACCTTTTTACTCTGGATGAAATTCTGATCCTGATGTTGAATTTGATTCTTCTGATGTAAATCTGGCATCATGCCTTTACTAATATTCTTTGTTATTTACACAGTTGCAGGAATATGTCATTATTAAATCTCATTGTAATTCTTCCTTATATGGCATATTTTATACTTTTTTTTTTTCCCTGCTGATGAGCTAGGTAACATCAAAAAGGTAGGTTGAACCAGAAGGAGAAAAGATGTTTCATCAACAAACTTTTAAAAATGGTGGGATTTGACATAGAATAATTTACTTTAATCATTTAATCATAATATGAAGCTATGACTGCTTTTAAATGAGGCAACATAGAGTCTGTTACCAGAGTTCTTCAACAGGGAAGTGCCAATGAAAATTTTCAGTCAAGAAGAAGAGTGCAAAGAGGGAGAGAAACATGTACTATTTCTTGTGCTGCAGAAGTTTAACAGCCCAAAGAGGAAAAGAAGAATGGACACAAATTCAGAAAATGGAGCCTTTCGTAAAGATAATGAAGTGCATTCAATGATTTACAGAAATGAGGAAAATTGCTTACAATTTTCTCTGCCACTTTGGCAATTTTTTTCATCTACCAGAAATATTTCAGCAATAACACACATTATAGCCTTGAAGTCTAAAGAGGGATGGAGATGGATGAGGTGGATTGTCTTTTATCTTGCCATTCACACAGGGCAATTGTCTGTGCGCTAAATCAAGGCAAGTGACTGTATTTTATACAGGTGTAAACGACTCCAGGATACTTCTCAAGTGTGCTTCAACTGTCATGTTTTGGATGTCTATTTTCAGATGAGATGAATTGCACTGCAGAAATGCCTGTTTCTTCTTATTGACTATAAAGGGACCCTTGGGTGACCAGCTCAGATAATGGGAAAACATAACAAAAATGAGTAAGAGAGAAATTGAGAAAAAGTGTATGAGCAAGTAATGAAAGAACGCATCATCACTCTTTCACAGTCTGAAGCAAAATGAATATTGCATGCACCACTGCCATCTCATGTTTAGTAAGTGCTTATCTTTCAGCTCTTGTGTTAATCTGAGTGTATCATGTTAAAACAGTCTACCAAGATGATTCATGTCATACACAGGAACATGTGCACACTCACATATGTTCTTCTGTATGCTGTTCCCTAGACAGCACAAGATGAAGCTTCACAGGAGACAAAGATCTGTTCAATGTTGTCATGAAATTGAGAAAAGAAATCCTGCTGGGATATTGTGCAGAGTGTGTGAAATTAAGGCAAGGTGAGAGAACATCCTCTTTATCTCCTGTACAAGGATCAGAATGAGTTATGGGTCTCAGCAGTACAGACACTTTCCCATGAGGGAGACAGGCTGCTGAATATAAATATTGTAAGCAGTGAGTCACCAAAGGTGATGTCACTGATTTATGCAAGGATTGCAGAGTTTGGATTTGGTAGGAGAAGTTTTCTTGTCTAAATGCAGCCAGACCATGATATGCAGTGATGATATTTTCTTCTGATTGTCACAGACCTTTTACTTAACTTATGTTTGTGGTGCACTGGGTTATCTGCTCAGGAAAACAACATGTATTCTGGATCTTCCTTTCTTTCTTTCAATTACTTTATGTACATTTGTGCTGAAAGAAGGTTGGTTTTTCAGCAGTTATATAATTGTCGTTATTGCTTATACAGTTAGAGGAGGAGACAAGAATTGTTCCATTAGCTTTCCAGAGAAGTGTCGGAAGTGAAAAAAATTCAACACATCTTTGATAGATGGTTTATGGGACATTGACGTCTGGAAGGATGACGAAGGGGAAGAAATGGTTTATTCTTTGTCAGAATGACGAATCCTCAGATTTTAGATGTGCACGGTTGATCAGTGTCTACTACTACCACTAATGTTTATACACATATACACACATGCACAGACATATATGTACATTGATTAAAGAAAAGATCCCAGTTTCAAGGATCATTGATCTGGAACGTGTCAGAATTCACATATAATACATATCTGCACATATTTCTCAAATGTGCTACGGTTCAGTGTTTTGGGGGAACTGTCTTTGGCGTCTTTTTCCTCTTTTTGAACCCTTCCACTGGTCAGACACAGGATTTCGGTAGGCTGAGGCAGCCAAGTTACTGCCATTTCTACCAAGGCACATGAATTGCAACTATTGCTTTTCTGTGTTCCTGGGAATATTTTAATGAAGAAGGAGTCATCTCACAGGTCACTGGAGAGAAGTAGTCTCCATGACTATACAGAGAGATTTTGTATAGCAATAAAAAATTTCTGTCACATTTTCACAAAACGTGTATTCTGGACTTACTACAAACTTCATAAACCACATTGTGGGCAGGAATCCGGCCTTGGAGAGCAGTTTCAATATGATTACTAAGATTTTCTGACGTTTTGCTTTTATATTTACTTTGGGAAATTAAAATTAATTTTATCATTTCTAGTTTGCATGTGACAGTTTCTGGTTTCAGGCAGGGAGACTTCATATTCCTTGTGACACTATGCAGCTCTCCCTCGGAACATGAGTATAAACCTGTTGTTTTTACTTTGGTACGGTTGTATTTACTGGACTAAGACGATGTATATGCTGAAAATAATCACTTTAAGGCTGTTTCATAGAAATGTTCCAAACTATTCATTAGCTTATGCTTCTTTCCTTACCAGAATAAAATAGCTAGTCAAATTTTCAATTAATTATTTTGATGAAATGTATAATGAGAATGTATGTGCGGGCAAAGTAAAATGAAAGTTCACTGACATTTCCTTGAAAATCTGAAAATACACTATTTTCTATTTTCCCATAAAAATCATCCCACGAAAAAAATTTACAACTTTTTACAAATCAGTTTTGTTAAGACATTTTGTTTTGTGGAAAATAAAAATAATTCTTTATTAATCAACTGATGCTCTGGGACCAGTTATTACTGATAAAGAAGGTTTCTGAAGGTACAAACAGAAAGGCATCCAAGACCTATAGCGAGGCCTTTTTTTCCAAGCACCATTTATGCCTCTCAGAATTCTCCCCATGGTCTTAGTGTCTCTATTTTGTCTTTTTATGTTCTCTTACAGAGAACTTGTAACTTACTTTTGATCCTGTTTATCCAGAGATAATTCAGGATGGGGACAAAAGATTCTGCTGTGCATTTGCTTTCCAATCCATCTTCCCTTCCCTTCCCTTCCCTTC
The DNA here is from genome assembly GCF_003031625.1 of Empidonax traillii. NCBI lineage: Eukaryota > Metazoa > Chordata > Aves > Passeriformes > Tyrannidae > Empidonax > Empidonax traillii. Next base: position 632,231 of record NW_020955425.1, on the reverse strand, counting down.
CCTTCCCTTCCCTTCCCTTCCCTTCCCTTC
>NW_020955425.1:597307-631368 GCF_003031625.1 Empidonax traillii | reverse complement strand
CCCCTTTTAATTTTTCCTTTCTCACCATGGTATCAGTCTTTCCTACTCTCCGACATTCACACACATCTGCAGACACACACTGTGGCATTATCATACAGTTCTTATGAAAGAGGGCTTTTGAAATCCTTATTCATAAATTTCCTTCCCTCAGCTGTGTATCAAGGAAGCAGACATGAATATTCAGGAATTCATATCAGACATATCCAAAAAGAGGACCCAGGGTCCTCTTTAGGTAAACATTTTGCTGCCATCCATCTACGAGTTACCTTCCCCATTTTCAGCAGGAGAAAATGTATTTGTTTTGAGAACTTTTGTTCTCAAAAGCAAAAGGGGGAAATTAATCTGATGCACAGAGAAAACAGTCCATGCTGAAGCTCAGAATTATCTTTCTACTTGCATCTTTGTGGAGGAAATCAGGGAAAGAAGAAGATAAAAAACCCTCAACAAACAAACCCAAACCCAAAGAACACAAAACTAACAAACAAAAAAATCGAGCAACTGAAGATTTTTATGTCTATATGTTTTATATTTAAAAAATGTTATATGGAATATCAGCTCTCCTGGAGATTGTTTTTCCTGTTAGCACCCTCCATTCCCAAGCACCTGAGACCCTAAGTGTAATCTTTGGGTATGATCAGGGGCTTTTTGCATGGTCATGGCTGCTCCCAGTGGAAACTTTAGTGCTGACTTCAGTGGGAACAAAGAAGAGTTGCCAATGAACACATTAAAGAAATCTTTTCATTAATGCATCATTACAAACAATCTTAGGTCCAGCCTTGTTCTTCTTTTGAAATGTCTTGTCCATGTTCCCATGAAAATAACAGTTGCTGGAAAAATGGCTGCAAAACCTTCAAAGTGCTTTTGATTCTCCTCCATGAAAAAAGTCCTGCATTTATTGTGTCATAGGGTAGGGACCGGAGATAACGGATTGTATCAAGGATAGGATATGTTTTTTAGAAAGCCTTTTGGGTCTACAGAGCTCTTCCTAGATGGCTAGTTATGGTCTCCTCATATTCTGTGGCCAGGTGCAGCAACCAGACTCATATAGGAGTCAATAGTCTACATCCAGGGCATGGAAAAAAGGAGAGAGCAATGAATGAGATATAGCTCTGTGTGTGTGTGTGGGGGGGGGGGGTGTGATGAGCAGAAGACACAGCTGTACCTTAGCCTGTGCAGAAGGCTTTACTCAGTTGTTTATATTATACCAGCCTGTTATTGCAGCATTCTTTCCAAAGAGTCTTGGGATAAGTACTAATAGATGGGTCTAAAAATATTAACCATTGCTAGATTGCGTTGTTTCTATCACACACTAATTCATGGTTTGGGTAGGTGCAAAGGAGAAAAATGTGTGTGTTGGTAGTGTCATTGACCTATGCTTTTATTAAAAGGATGTGTGATCTGGATGGAATCCATGCAATATATAGTGCACTTGTGCTCCCCAAAGCTTTGCAGCCTGATGTAACTAGAGGAGCTAAAAGTGAAAGTCCTTGACACTGCACTTCATGATGGGAAAAGAAACCTTTTTCTGATGAACCAATGGCACCTGGCAGAGACAAAGCTTTCAAACCATCTGGAGAGGAAAAGTGGAAGAGATCCCAGAATTTGAAGGCAGAAAAGACAGACAACCTGCTGTATGCCATGCTGCAAAAACACATTAGATTAAGGAAGCTTAAGGAATCAGCTTAAGGAAGGGAAAAAGGTGGATGAAGGCATTGCAGGTTCTTTTCTTGTCCTCTGCTTATGGTTCTCCTAATATGTCTGGTCTTAAACTTTGCAGCTCCATTTATAATAGTGTATTTACCAGAACAGTTCCAAGGTATCCTTTTTCTCCACATAATGAATTATAGCACCCAGAGCATACAAGTATCATCAGGGACATTGCAGCTACGATGATGGGGAACAGATGGCTGCACATGAAGAACAGGACTTGCCTGAGAACTCCAGCTATGAGAGTTGCATCATAAATTCATGCCTGAGTACCACTGATACAAAGCTTTTTAAAAGATAACCCTGTTATGAAGCAGTAGAAATCAAAGCAGGAAAGGAGAACATTTCTGGCATGTGTATTTCTTGGTCTTCAACCTGGAACATACCAACTCAGTAAAGTCCCATACAAAACTTGCTAAGTAAGCCCTTTTCAGCCACTCCTGCTAGAGGTGTCTGACTGCTTCTTGCTTAGCACACATAATTTACTGCCCACTTTGCATTATTTGCATTAGAATTCTGAGCTTCAGTGTGTCTGCACAAAATGGAGACCATGAATTTGGAGTTACTGCTGCAAATTTATGCCTTTAATTCTCCACTGAAAATAGGCGTTCAGAGAGAATCTGTGTTTATGGGTAAACTGAGGCACAAGAGTGCTTTTAAATTCCTGGGTCCAGATCCATACCTCACCCTTCCCAACTCTACAGTGCACTGTCTCCTGTGTCTTCCTACCCCAGCTCCCTGCTTTCCATAGTTAGGAAAAATCACTGAGCGGGAAGGGAACTGAGATACTTTGTTAGGAGGTCCCCAATTTGTCACTCCACAGCCCACAGCAATAGCACAAGCACATAAGTTTTCTTTGGTTCCAGCCTGATGTTTAGCATGAGGCTGTGGGCCCAGAACTCTGTGGCTCTGGGCTCTTGCACTTCTTCAGGAAAATCCATTCTATAAGCAGGCACAAAATAGAAATTACCCAAATTCTGTCCAGTGTGGCTGAGGATATTAGAATACTCAGGTTGGGAAGTTAAAAGAAACTTTGAAGTTGAGATGTCCACACTTCAGACAGTTTAATTCAGCTACCAAACAGGGGAAAATTGGAATCTTTCCTATCCTTACGAAAAGCTTTTCCTCAGCTATTAAACCAATTAATAGAATTTTGGCAAGTTACAGAAATCTGTTGTCAAAGTCTATTACTGAGTTAGTGAAATAAGAATAGAAGCCTTCATGGAGAAATGTACATCTAAGAGCTGAGTTCTTCCTCATGAGAATTTGATTCCTGCACAATACTCTTCAGTGATGTTATGACAATCACAAATATCTGCTTTGCCTGGGAGCCCATCCAAACGGTGGATATGATGAATTCAATGTTTTCCAAGTTTGATTCATTTGGCAATGTCCATAGAATTTATAAAGTAAATGTTTCTATTACTGCTTTCCTTGGTGGGTGACTTGTGTGTGGGTGTTTTCTGTTTGTTTGGCTTACTGCTATGATGAGCTTTCTTCCGTCTAACCAAACAGAACCTGAAGTGATCTGAAGCAAAACTGGATCAATGCTTGGAGTGAAGAGAGTTCCTTCAGAACTTCAGACATGGGTTCTTGTAAACACACTTTTTCTCTTTTCAATGCTTTGAGATAAGAATTTAGAGATCTTTCCAACTTCCCTTTCACTCATCCATATTAAAAAAAAAAACAATTAAAGCTTTGTCACTAGGAAATCTTTGAAATTATATTTAAAAAAAAATTCTTATCCATGCTAAGGGCAGCTACTTATCCTTCCAATGGCTGAGCATCCATGCCTTCAATGAAAAAGGAAACAACTGGCACCTCAGAAGACTGGACTATTGTCTGAGTCCTTCTCACCTTTATGGGAGCTTTACTATTAGCTTCAATGAGTCATAGGAATTGTGCAATTTCCTGCTCTCCAGATGAAACAAGAGGAGATAAACACCTGATCGTTGTAGGCATCACAGTCCCAATCACAAGCTGTGCACTAAGAGCAGTTGGTCTTGCATTTGGTATGGGAGTTGCCTCTCAAGAGATCATGAACCCCATGGTTGAGGAGCCCAATCAGGTAGGTAGAATTGAAACCTTGCTTTGAAACAGATTCTATATACTCATACATTTAAGCAAGACTTCAAGTTCCAGTGAATATCAACATAGTTGCACTTCAGGCTGATATTAACATTAAATACTCTGATGAATTCAGGCTGTAGGACTCTACTGTTGTAGTAGGAAGAACTTTGCAATCCAGAATCCAATAATGCACTAAAACATGCATTCAAGCATAGCCAAGAAGCCAGTCCACCAACAATTTAGAGAAACAAGTACTCAGAAACAAACTCTGTCTTTATTGGTATTCGTGTTTAGGGATAAGAAGAAAGTAATTTAGTAACACAAGATAATTGATGTAATGATTTATTTTGCACGTGTTCCTTGCTTATAAGAGCTGTTTATGTAAGGACATGTATGAAATTGTTAATTGAAAATATGGAATTTTACAGCTATTTACTGGCCAGCTAGAAAAGCATAACATTAATTGTATATACACAGAACACTGACTTTAGCATACTCTGTTGTGAGGAAGAGAGAATAGTCCAGTGAAGAGGTGTTCAAAGTGATGTTTATCATGGGTGCAATGGGGCAGTAATGCCTTCTTCTCTTCTGCCAATTGCTGTCACCAACATGACAGTCACAAGATGACAGGAAAATAAATAAAGTGCTACAATCTCAATCACTTCTCCTTACAAATACTGGCCTCCCTGCCATCAGTCCAAGGCTATAGCTTTGTTTCTTCAAGGAAGTGCACATGTTCCTACAGAGGAGTAAGATGTTATTTAAGCCCTAGAATGCAAAGTGGGGACCAGCCTGTTCGAGTTTCTGTGGGACATGGTTGTTAAAGGAGGACTACTCAATATTCTAGGTAGTGACAATGAGAAGCTGATAATGATGTATTATACTTCCTTTCTGATTCTTAACAATTGACCAGAGTTGGGATCTACTCAGGACCACTGCCGTTAATGAGAAAACATCCAAGTACCACTTGTTTGGAGACACTGTGAACACAGCTTCAGGGACAGAGTCACAGTCTTCCCAGCAGCATCCACCTCAGCTCAGCAGCTTTCAGGTAGGGAAAAAGAAGTGCAGATGGAACAAACTTACCTGAGTATTTTCCTCCCAGTCACTTTTGGCTAGAGCAATCATACAGCAGGGTTCATTTTGTAATTATCTACAGGAGGCTATTTTGGAGATTTCATTATGGGCTTGTCCCTCGGATCAGTCAAATCAGCATGAGTCAGTGGAAAAGGTAGGTGCTTTAGGGGGATAATCCAACATGTCTAAGAAAGACATCAAGGGAAGCTGTAAGTGGAGGTGTGAACAGTGCCACCCACCCACACATACCATGTGAACAGAATTATTTTCACATTACTTAATATTTCCACCCACCACCTAAAATCCAGGTGTTTAGATGAAGGAGCAAGATCCTTCTAACCTTCACCTTGTAAAATTCCTAGCAATTGCTTTACTCTCACAAGAGTCAGTTGTTGGCAGACAGATCCAGACCTCTCGGCAGTAGTGTGCTTCCCTGCCTGGACCGATTTCCATGGGTTCAAGGCCTCTCAGAGCAACAGGGTGTACTAAGCGAGGTAATAACTTGGAAAGGGGTGTAACATCCTGCCTTCTGTTTTTGGACTTTCTTGCTGGCAGGCTCTACTTCTCTTTCTACTTAGGCTTTTACCTGGAGAAATATGATCTACGTAGGATCTAAAGAATCCTTGAGCATCTTAGACTTGTCCTCTCTAGTGCTGTTTGGAAGGAGTTCTGCAAGATCAGAACATTACAGCAGTGCAACATGTGGGAAAAAAAAGTTGGAACCAGGCTTTCTGTGGATGTGCAACAAAGTGAAAGCACAGAATAGAGAGGTAAAGAAGGTAAAATATACAGAGGATGCAGAGAAGTTGCTTGGGCACCTAAACATGAGTTCCTTGCAGACACATATAGATTTTGTGCAATAATTGAGGTAACTCCCTTGAAAACAAGGACTTGAGATTTACACTTAGCCATACCTGCAGAACAAAAAGGAACCTATTTCCTAGTAGTCCTGATTCTGGTTTCCTGTTTTATACTCAGGGCCTCTAGCAGGAACATGTTGTCTCTGATTTATGATTCGCACATTTTTATTGCTCATGGTCTTTCAGAATAATTCACAGCTAAAGCAATTTTTGGGGCATCCAAAAGAGCAATGCTTAAAAATAAAATTTCCATGACCTGCAGTGATTTAGTACCTGGCACAAATCCTAACCAACCCTAAACTCAGCAATAAATAACTTACAAGTACAGCTTTCTTACTGTGGCATTTCTTCCTCCCCTAGTGAACAAAAAGGGTCCGACTCTGCATTTCCCACTCAGGCAAAATTTCTGTTGATGTTAGTGGGACTTTCACCTCAGGAGTCCAAAGTCTGGTCTGCAGTTATCATAGTAGTGACATAGTGGATTGAAGCTGCTCTGCTCTGCTCCCTGTTAAAACTGAGGTTCTCAGCTGGCTTTTGCTTACTAGTCACACTTGGCATCACTTCAATGACATAAGGGCTAAAGTTTCTTTGTGTCAGTTACTTTGATATTTTTTGAGAGAGTCAGTGGAAGGGGGAGAGGAGAGTCACAAGCACTCAGAGGTGGGAATAGGGTAACATGTCTTGAAATGGTCTGGGTGAACCAGTAGACAGACATGCAGAAGGACAAGGGACCAGGCAAAGAGCTTTGCAGTGGATCAGAAGCACAAACAGAAATTTTCTGTGGGGTGTAGGAGAGGGAAGTTTGAGGGATAATTTAGGTTTAGAAACATGACTCAAATGTCTGGTTTTGAGCCCTTTTCTAGCCCCAGGACATGGACACAGAGTGAACCCCCCACCTTCATGTGCAGCAGCCTGTACTTGCATAGACAGATGTGTCTCCTTGAGCCATGCACACACTACCTTCTACCACTCAGGCAAAATCTGTAACTAAGATATGTCTACCCCTGAGAGGAGGGGATTTCACTGCATCATGTGCTTAGCAACTTGTCCTTGAAATGCCCATGGATGGAATGCTTACTCCTACCCTGCAGTAAACAAAATAAATGTCAGCAATGTACTGTGAAGAGTCTCATAACCCTCAGTCCAGTTGCAAACACACTGCCTGTTTGTTAGCTCGTATATCACTGCAGGCAGGGATGAGACCTCACCAAAGAGAAAGACTGAAATACGGACAAAGCAGGAGTGTCCGTGGCAGAGGGTGAGTCAACAGGATCCCTAGCAAGATGAAAGGGCTATTGTTTCTGGTGAAGACAACTGTTTTGAATAGTTTTGAACCTCAGGAGTGTGAAAACAGTAACAGATTTATGAATTCTTCCTCAATGAATGCAGCCACCAGCCTTTAGCCAGCACACGTGAGAAGCATAGATCCTACATGCGTTGAGCCTGCTGGGGATAGTGCCAGGATTGAGGAGGACAGCTAAGCTCATTTCCCACTTTTTGTGCCCAAACTACATATGGTAATAACAACATGAAGTTGGAGGAACACGATCAGATCAAAGGTCCATCTAGCTCAGCATTCTAGCAGGAGCCGATAGAAAATCCTTAGGGAAGATCTTTAAGAATGGGAAATGCAGAGACTGAGGCTCTGTTTGGCATCCTGTTCTGGCTTCTAGCAATCAGCAACTTAAAGGCTTTCTAGGCCTGGGGTTGTGTCCAGACCACCAAGTTTAACAGCCACCACGGACTTACCCTCTCTGAATCTGTCTAATCCCTTTTTGGACTCATTACTCCATAGCTCTGTGATAGCTGCACACACAAACCCAACTTGGCAACTACACGCACGCCTTTGTGTGGATGTGAGGATCCAAGCAAGCCTGTACTCATTAAAGGAAAAGAAAATGTAAGAAAGCCTGGCCCTTAAAAGCCTTTCTTCCCTCCCTCTTTTAAGTCCATGGTTTCCTGGCTCCTCAGGGCACTACTGAATGTCAGTCCTGCTTTTTTCCTCCTCTAAACCCTTTTGGAGGCAGATGTTGCAGGAAGCCTGGGCAGTGAAGTGGTCACTGTTATGCAGCACACTGATGATGAGCAGCTGCTCACCCCAAGCAGCACTGCCGGCAGTGAGTATGTCAGAGGCTTCTTATAAAATGGTCCTGATACTTTATTTCACAAAAGGGGAGGTGGGCTGAGGATGATCCATATGAGCCTAGTAAAGCCATCATCTGGATGCTATAGCAAATAGCTCCCCAAGGGCCAAATTTCTTTTCTACAGTATTTATATGCTCCACTCTTCCTGATGACCCTGCGAGAGAAGGAACTAAGTCCTTTAAAATCTGTTACTTTGGCTTTGCTACTGGAGTCCCCACATCCTGAATAAGTTACCTCATCTTGAGAGACTGGAGGAGAGGTAGAAGCTGTTGCTCTGTTTGCTGACTTGCGTTTGTACACGGTCCCTAGGGCAAAGACTCATTATTGCCAGTGTCAATACTATGCTCCAGGTTGTTAAGACTGCATAGCAGCAGTGGGATTTGGGAGTGGGGATTTAGGTTAGTGCTAAACCCAACCATAGCTAAAGGAACTCAGCATCACTACTAGGTTCCCACCACAGCAAGCCACGCTTAACACCAGATTTCCAATTTTGTGCTATGGAGGACCCACAAGTTGAAGCAGTTTTATAATCTGATTTGGGCTCACTCTGAACACTTCTACTGAACACTTCTTCCATTAAATACAGTACTAATCTTGCCTGGTCACAGCAGAGTTCACACCTTTATTGGTTGATGATGAATGACTGTGAGGGTCATTTACATGGTGTAGAACAAACCATCACCTGCCTCTCCATTAGCCCTTTGCCCCGCAGCAGCCTCGCTTCAACATCACAAGTCATCTCCATCACTGAGTTTTCAAGAGTGGTTTTGAAGACTTTGGAGTCTCTGAGAGATGTCATAAAATTGCCATTGGCTTACCTGGGAAAATGAGCGTAGAAGAGTCAGAAAGTTCCAAGGAAAATAGTGGATCTAAGAATGCGGACACTTCCTGCTTTGACAATACCTCTCCCTCAGCTCTGATCTGCTGGGTGATGGTGACAAAACAGAAGAGAATTGATCTCTGGGCTTTGCACTCTGCTTCTTTGATCTGATATGGTCCTTCAAGCCACCTCACATGCATTTGTTGTGCATGGTTATGCTCCACTCCACGTATCTTCCTCCATCTTCCACAAGAAAATTTCTGGCACACTTTTGCCAGAGGTTTTTGGTTTTGCTGATTTTGATATGTGACCTGTAGTTTTTGCGACACGGTAGATGGCAAAAGAAATCAGAGGCAAAGTAGCAGCTCTTTCAGACAGAGCTGGATACAATGCACCAGTCCTGCCAATAGGAACAAGCAAGTACCACAGGACAGCACACACATGGAATCATCACAGAGTCATTGAATGGTTTGGCTTGGAAGGAACTTTATAATTTAATTCTACTGCCTCTGCCATGGGTAGGAACACCTTCCACTAGACCAGATTGCCCAGTGTCCTGTCCAACCTGGCCTTGATGAATTCCAGGGATGGGGAATCCACAACTTCTTCAGGCAACCTGTGCCAGTGCCTAACCACTTTCACAGTAAAGAATTTCTTCCTAATATCTAATCTAAACCAACCTCTTTCAGTTTAAAGCCATTTCCCCTTTTTCTATTGCTATGTATCCTTGTAAAAAAATCATCCTCCAGCTTTCTTGTGAGCCCTCTTTAGGTACTGGAAGGCTTCTAGAAGGTTTTCTCTTCTCCTGGCTGAACAGCCCAAGCTCTCTCAGCCTGTTTTCATAAGCAATCTGCTCTAGCCCTCTGATCATCTTTGTGGCCCTCCTCTGGACTTGTTCCATGTCCTTCTTATGCTGGGGGTCACAGAGCTGGATGCAGCACTCAAGAAAATGTCAGCTTTACTAGAGTTTTCTCCTGGGGTGGCTAACAGGCTAGATCTGTTCACACTGAGTACTGTTAGGAGATTTTCCTGGCACTTTTAAAACTTTTTTAACACCTCTTTTTGTTCTCTTTTTATCTGCCAGCAGCTAGAGCCAGTTGGCTTAAGGAAGAATGAAAAAACAGAACAATGAAGAGTGGCTTTCCAATTAGCAATGGCAATGGACATCCTAGGATTAGTGTTTTGTCATAATACATGGAAAATAAGGAACAATAAATTGCAGAAAGCCTGATATTGAGCACTTTAATGAAAACAGATCATGAGTTTGAGGTCCAGATTTTAGGAATGCCAATACTCTGTAATAAAGGTAAACAGAAGTGTTCCGCGCTTTTACTCTCAAGTCCCAAAATGAAAAAGGGTGAAGTATTATTACCTATATTTTAAAAATCAAATATAGTCTAGAGCCTTTGTCTTTGGTTGCTAGTATGAAGTTAATGATGAGCTATAGTGTCATGACACAGTGACTGCCCTTAAAAGAGGAAAGGGCCTCCAAAATTTGGTTTGCTAATATGACATTTGCTGAGAGACTATTTTAATAAAAAACATACAGTATGAGGGTAGGTGTCTACAAGCTTGATCTGAAGCCACAGTTCAAGTCCACTGAGCTGTATAGAAGATTTAGAGCAACACTGACCAAGGACTTTGGCTCCCTATCCTTGACTTCATTCACAAGTGAAGCACAGGACAAAGTTAAGCATGATGAGCCAGAGGTCTGGTAGTAGGTGACCCAAGTAGCACTTTGGCTAAGAAACTGAGATTGTGTTGTCTTAGAAAGTCTGGAACAGCAAGTACCTAGGAGTTATTACTTACAGCTATAGCAGAGATTTTCTACCTGAAGTCTTTGTGACACATAGAGACCAGGAATGCCCCTTGCTAGCAGACTTAAATTGACTATAAAGAAATGTGTCCTTCCCTCAGAAAAAATGTTGAGGGATCTGCAAACAGGGAAGGAAAAGTTGAAAGCCATGAATTTAAAGAACTGAGTAGAGCTATGATTTCTGGCCCTGACACCTTCATGTCATGGTGATGAGTTCTGTCACTCCTTGATGCCTGCACAGACCCATCTGAATATTTTGCTGATGATTTCCTCCTTTCCTGCCGCAGGCATTCCCAAGGTCAAACCCTATAAACAGCTTATGGTAACTTGGTCACTCCTTGACACAATTTAGCCCCTTCACTGTCCGAGCACCAGGCACCTCACTGAGCTGCGTAAACATCATTTGATTTTGCTCAAGGGAAAGTAGAGAGAGAAAGACAAAATGACTTGGCAAATATCAAGACGTGATCAGAAGAAATCTAGGCCTCTTATCTTCCAAAATCCCTTCCTTTCTCTTAGGTCATTTGTAGAAAAGGCTCCATAAGCACTCTCAGGCCTGTTGTTGGGAGATAGAAGAGTACAAAAGTGCTCATGGCTCCTGCAGAAGTGGCAAGCACTGACTCACATAGTCCCATCTCCATGAGTGCATTTTTACCCTCCCTGACTGGAAAACAAGTGAAGGCAGTGCTGACCTACGGCTATCTGTTAGTATGGCCTGTTTTAGCTGGCTGTGTTAACCACATTCACACAAATTCCAGAGTTATGTATCCTAGCAATGTGACCCAGCCCACAAAAGGTTCCATAGAGGTACCCTGAGGGGTTTCATGGCCTTCACTAGGCTTGGGTATCCAGCAGCACGGCATTTACCTGGCTCAGGTGAATGACACAGAGAATGGAGGACAGAGGGAAAGTCCTGATGCCATCTCATCTTTTCATGCTTCTGGAGATGCAGAGATGGGTTTAGAGAGGAATAAGGTAACTGTGACAGGGCTTATGGGCCCTGATGGGGGTGGAGAAACAAGAAACCTCTCAATAGCACTATAGTAGATCATAGCAAATCCCATGTTACAGACCAGCTCAATGGGACAGGTGAAAAAGAGACAAGCTGTGGTTGGATGGCCACAGATGTATGGTGAATAAGCAGCCAGTGACAGGAAGGAAGAAATGGACTTTAGAAAGGAGATGTCAGCTCTAGCAGCTGAGAGTTTCCAGCTCTTTGTTTGGTTTTATGCCTGCTTGTGCCATTCTATGTATGTGTTAAATGAAGCAAAAGCATTTGTGTCTTTTGGCATCTGGTGTTAGGGCTACAGTACTGCTGAAGGATATTCCAAAGAAGTTCTTTAAGCTCTAACACAATTTCTGAAAAAAAGAGCTTGGCCTCCTATGCTCGATTATCTGTGTCCAAATACACAAGGGAAGAGGACGAGGATTTCAGTCACCAAATTGTTCACTTCTTCCTCAAGGGAAATACTTTCACCTCCAGGGTTGAAGAGGGGTATTGGTTTTGAACCTTAGGGATATTTTACTTTGTCGGATACTCCATTTCTATATCCTGCTCACTGTCCTACCAGAAGGTGCCACTATGAACAGAGAATAGGCGATTAAATGTTTGTATTATTTATGCTAATGATAAGAGTTGGTGGCTAAGTTGCATTCCCTCGCAGTGTTAAAGCATGAAACCTCTCCCCTAGGACACCCAAGTACCTTCTCCAGTTATCAAAGTCAGCATGTCAGATGGTCAGGGGATAGGGCAAAGGCTGCAGCCTTAGACTGCAGGAGGGCTCATTTGGAAGCTGGGGACCTACTAAAAGGACACCCTCCAGCTGTTTTTTGGCCACCAGGTGATGAGTAAGCTCCTGACAAATAAGGCCAGCTAGCTGTCCTCTGAAAGGGGTCAGAGAGTGGAACTGTAGCTGTATGACTCCAGGGAGACAGGGCCTTGAAGGGGAAGCCACACATGGGATTTCTCTGCTCAGTAAATGAGATTTGCTATGTTTGCACCCAGCAAATGTATTCTTGACATTTCTGTGGTAGAAGCCAGACCATGTATGGAGGCAAGGGACTACAAACCTTCTGAGCAGAAAGGAGCTGCTTGAGTCCATTGAGATGTTCTTTCCTTAGGAGAGCTGAATGACCTCCTTCCAGCTATCTCCCTCCTCCATCTTACGGACCACGTCTAATCTTAAAAGGAATGGCAATGAGTGTGCCTTAATTAAGGCCACTAAGAATTATTGATTTTACACTTGGGGAGGAGACTATGCATTAAACTGAAACAGAGAGAAAGAAATTCCCAATATTCAGCAAAATGAAACTATTAATTCTGTCTGACTGCAGCATTTGAAATGACCCCAAACAAATGCTTTCCTTCCATTGCCTTGGGGCTTTAGAAAAGGCAAAGAAGCAAAGACAAAGAGTCAAAGGGGGAGGCTAGGTGTCCTAGCCAAAGCCATCAAGAGTAATGATGCCTTTCTCCTCACTTTGTGGCTGAAGGACTTAAGCAGTAATGAGCAGGGGCTCTTTCCTGGGATGTGTACAAATGGGCTTCAAACATTTGGTCTGCTCAGTTCAGACTAATGAACTTGCATTGACATCTTATGAGAAGATGAGAGGTAGTAAATGAAGTAAATGTATAATGAGGAAGACTTGAGACTGGAGCTGAAGGAAGTGAGATCCAGCTGTGGGCAGAAAACACCCATCTTCTTTTGCCTGACATTGAGAATGACCAAAACCCATAAATGTGTCAGGAGAGCTTTGACCAGGATGCTGGGGAGAACATCCTGATCACGGGGAGAGTCAGTTGGGGAGTTCCTACGCAGAACTGTAAATAAGGCAGCAGGGGATATGAATCTGTTGCCTTTGTGCTAGGTAATTAGGGCAAGTTCCAAAAACAACCCCTTTTTGCAAAAGGGGCCCAAATCCCCCTGAGAAACCAACTTCTCCAGATGGAAATGGTCTGTATCAGAAATGTCAGCACGGAGTATAAATAATGCTGGTGGCCACCCCCTGTTGGCTTTTGGCAAATCGAAGGTGTGCCCAACCCTTCATCTCTGAACTCATTCCTTTTGTCAGCATGGCAACAGGTACAAAATGCAGGACAAGCATAACATGGGAATTTACTGAGCCTCTGAATAATCAGTATGATGACACATCCGTTACCTAGACTCACAGGCTTCTAACCATGTCATTTACTTGGGCTGCATGTTCTGCCAAGTCCACATAAGTCATCAGTAGAAATGCAAATGCATTTCCAATTTTTTACATGAATTACAGTCACGGCACAGGCTTTCTTATATTTTGCTTCTATGGAAAATACTTTTTTTTTTTTCCATTTTGTACCCAGCAGTTTTCTTCCTACACATCATGTAGACAAATAAACAGCCCCACAATCCAGCCAGGGAGGTTAGCAGGCTTGATACCATGCTGTGTCTAACCGAGCCAGTCTTTTACATATGTTATATATTCACCTTTTCTCTGGCATCTGCATTGCACTTGGGAAAATACTTGCACGCAAAGGGATGGGCTCTGGGGAACGGAGAAACATTATCTAGCACGGGAATACTCAATTAATTTTCAGCAAGCAACTTTTATAATACATAACATACACTTAACATAATACACTTTGGTCGTGTGCCAGAGATTCTAAATGATTAGGCTGTATCAATTTACTCTTGAAACACTGATTAAAATCTCAAAACTTTCATAGCAAATGATGCATGAACCAGAATCTGTAATGTGATGACTGAAATATTGCAATGTCACAGATTCATCACACAGCCTTTCCTAATCCACTCTCAGTTTCAGCTGGCCTATTAAATGTTCTACTCACACGTCCTAGTGATCAGTGTTTTTCTCCTGCTCTGTCCCCCCTCCCCAACTCTCTGCCTCTTGGAAAGATAATAGCCAGGCCTTAATTGAAGCAAACAGGTCATTAAAATAGTAATTTTGTAGGCATTTGCAATGACAGACATTCATTCACTGCCAAAGACAAGAAAAAGAATCAAGGACTGGATATTCCGTGCACATTAATTCTACCACAGACCGAAAAAAGTTAAACATTATCCTTACTTCTTACTATGAGAAATTTCCATTGGGAACAGAATTTAAACAAGGAAAAATGAAAAATAACTATTAATCTCTTGCCCTGTGAATGGTGGCCTAGCCTTGAAGCAGGTCTTAACAAATGGTGTCATAACTTCTCCAGTGAGAAGGAGGACTTTATCTCCTGCTTCTTGGTGCACAGTCACATTACTTTTACAACCTCTCTGTAGGACAATTCTCATCACAGTGTCACTAAAATGCACTTAGTTCTCACTGGAATCCAGAAACTCCAAGCAAAAGAGCCTGCTGCATGAGGTACATCGTCCAACCATGATGTCTGACCTAGGAACCATTGTACAAGAGCTTTTGTGAAATGATGCTTTAGCAGCAAGACAACACCATAAATCTAACATTGGGTCTCAAATGCCTGTTAAGATAAACACACTTGGAGTTCTTCAAACTGTCAACTACCTCAGCTGTCCAACTGCAGTGTCTCCAGGGAAGAGTGATGTGTGATTCAGACAGTCTGCTGGTGAGGATGTCCTGACCTGCTCTGGCAAAGGAGAGCAGGCATCACCCTGAAGGTAGGCATCTGAGCCTGGACTCGTCTCATTTAACTTCAGGCCAAGTTGAGAGTCATTACACTAGCACTTTTCCCCACAGTCTGTAGGGCAAGGCACCACCAGACTCCTTGCCAACACTCAAGTAAAGACACATTTCTGTCCCCAGTGATCTTGCAGGAAATGACTCCTAAGTAAGTGTTCAGCTAAATGCCTGAAACAAGATGAGGTGACATGGATCAGGCACAAGCCTGGTACAGCTGCCATACATGAACTGCCTGTGTGCTTGAGTGCCAAGTCCAGTGGCAGGTTAGGACCAACATACCAGGCGCTGACTGGCATCACATTAACATCTTAGGATACTAGGAACTAGGGCCCTGGGGACATGACCTCTGCTCCAAGTCTTAGGGGCCACATGAGGGAGGGAGAAATCAGAGGAAGAAGCACATCACCATTTAAAGATACAAAGTAGATGCCTGGCTAGAACCAGTGGCAGTCCCCCGAGGCTGCCCTGCTCCCAGCTGGCAGTGCTCTCCGCTATGCTTTTGGCATGCTTGAACCCGTATCCAGGACCTCTTCTGGGCCATCACACACCACCATTAGGGGACAACTTCTGTGTTCTTTTCAGAGCTTTTACTCCGCTCCATCTCAAACTGTATATATTCAAGGAGGAAAAACCCCTAACTGAATGAGATCATTTTTCTCTTCTCATCTCAGACATTCAGCCTGCTAGCCAGGGTTACTGGAATAAAGCAGGGAAGCTCTTTTTCCATAGCAAGCCATCTGGTTGACATAGACTCACACTGATGCTAATCTGTTGGTTTCTTTCTTTTTATTAATTTTTTTTTTCCTGAGGAACACTTCATCTGCAGCTGTAAATTCAGACCTGCTCCCTCTGAGTGCAGAGCATTCATTTTGCACACATATTTATTACCACATTATGCCCCATTGTAGGTGTCAGGAAATCATTGTTATCTTTGGTGTGTCTACGTTATTCTAATGTCAGGGATGTACTTTCAAATGGAAATTAAGCAATTATGTTTCACATGGGGAAACCTGACAGACGCATAGATTTTTACACCACTGGCAATGTCGCTGTCACAAAAGCAGACATTGTTCTCAGTGGACTGTCAAAGAAATATAATGTATTTCAAGAGCAAAGCGTGAGAGGGAGGGGAGCAAGAAGGGGGAATGTGGGGTAATTAACTGTGTGATTTGAGTTCATAGATCACAGAGCTGTTTAACTTCAAAATGCGGTAGCGACATGACAATTAGGCTACTTAACTCATCCTTGAAAAGGAGGTTTCCAGCAGCCTTTTAAAACACAAATAAATGCTTTCAATGCTATCTTTAACTCCACCCTGATGAAACCAGGATGCTACTGCATGTTTACTATTTGTACCGCTTATTTAGGTACTGGTTTAATTAGCTATCAAGACGAGTGCTGTAGGAGCAAAGAGCCATGCTGGTTCCCAGTTTATTGAACATCAGCCCTCTAGCTGAGATGTCCAGGTGATGTTCTTGGGGCAGGGAGCTGGGGGGATCCTTCACCTGTAAGAAACATGTGCTGCAGATTGGTGCCACACATGAAATAGGGATGGGTACCTTCTGCTCGTCCCCCGTGGCTCTGTTGTTGTAATGCAACACACAGTGCTGGTCTAGAGCCTCATGCAGCACAACCCGCCTTCCCTCTTCCTCCTCCCACCTCCCCCCAGTTATTTTTGGTTTGTTATGGGCTTTATTCAGCAGTCTTTTGTGTAACTCTCTTCTGCCCTTGGTCATTAGCTTCATACTATTCCCTCGGGTGTAATAGACCAACAGCAGCCCAAAGCCAGCAGCCAGTGAGCTCAGGCAAAGGGCTGTACTCATGCCCAGTTAAATTCAACAGGAATCTGGGGCCCAAGGAAGAGAATAGCTTAAAAAATGAAGTATTTTTAAAATGTTTCAATCAAATACTCACCAGTAAACAAAAAAGTCTGTTAAGACGCCCAGTGGTGTATACCGATGACTAAGCTTTGAGCTAAATGGATTTCTAGACAAGATCAAAAAGCACTTAGGACTGTTTAGGGAGAATTTATTTGTTTAATGGATATTTTAGATAGACAAAGCCTGTAGCCTTCACTACAGCAAAATTCTTGCAATTGAGATTAGAGAGGAACAACTGACGATCAGGACTTCTGTAATCCAAGAGCTGCATAAACATAGCTGAGGAAATGGGTGCTGCCTCGAGGAGGTCATATTAAAAATACAAGGCATAACAAAACCACTGAGGCAGGGGTGGGGGGAAGCAGAGATTTCTATCCTTCCTCCCCTCCATGAGGCCAAAAAGGTGTTTATATATTACCCCAGGTCTCAGCAGAGTTTTGGAACAAGCCAAGAACTGAACCCAGACTTTTCAGATGCCAGTCTGGACTTTTAAGCTCCTCCTCTGGTTAGTCAGGTCACCTTTATCTGTGTGAAAGGAGAATAAAGCCCACAATTGTTTGTTTGGGTCCAGCTGGATGCAGGTCTGCTGCTCCTAGAGGTGCAAAGCAGAAGCACTGGCTGGCACCTGGACACTTCTAAGGAGACCCTACCCCATCCCCCCAGTCCAAAGTGCCTCAGCGGGTAACTGTTCCTAATGCCACCCATATCTCTCAGGCTGGGAACCAGTGTTGGTATCATTTGCTTCAGGACACAACCCCTCCTGTCTTCTGCAGCTCCCTGCTCACTCTTCCTGCCTACTCCCTGACCCTGGTTGCAGGTTCTGGTTTTAATTCTTTTCCTGGTACCCCAGAGAAGGCATCTCTTATTCACTGAGACACACCCCTCCTCATTCTTCCTCCTGTCTTATTTATTTCATTTGTAGGCCCCTGCAGAAGATAAACCACAGGAAACCTGGAAGCCCTCCTTGAAGAGTTTCAAGATCACTGGACCAACAAGTGCTGCTTTAACACCAGGAGATTAATACCACATGGCTTCTTCAGCAAGAGGCAAAAATCAGTGTCCCATAGATTAGGTGAGAAAAATGAACCAACAAGCCCAAATGACAGAGCTCCCTGCAGGTGCAGAAGGGGCATCAGCATCAGCTGGGCTTCTGTCAAGCAAGTCTGGGGTGGAGGAACACATGACCCTTTTTGGCCCTCTGCAAATATACATTTTACAACAACTTGGCAAAATGCCCAGAACGTTTCCTGGGAATATTTGTAGCTGATAGGGTGCTAAAGAAGAAAAACAAGTTAGTGATAGTGTCAGCACAGTGGGACAGAAGCAACCCATGCAGTGCTGCCAAGCCTAGGTGTAAAGAGTGCAGGCCATCCCAGGAAGCAGTGAATGTGAGAAAAAAGCATGGTGTGGGCCCAGTGTACTACTGATGGACCACTCACCCCACTCACAGTTTTGTGGCCAACAGGGAGAATGTGAGTCTTGGATATTGAATCGCAAAATCCACAGTAGGATCCAGATTTTGAAAAATTCAAATTTGAGCAAAGTAAGTTTTACAATGAAAGAATCTAGTCTATTCAACTTTCCCCAGAAAAGCTAAAGGGTGACACCTTGGGGTATAGAAGGTGGTTATGTTCTCCACCTCATAAAGGAGAAAGAAAGCAAGCCCATCTCTTCCATAGAGGAGCTCCATACCTCCAAACAGCTCCTTCACAATAATTCCTCTCTTCATCTTCCCTGCTTTGTTCCTGAGCTTGTATCAATCCATCAAAATTCTCTACTTGGGCAAACTGTCCCATTATGTCTTTATACCAACGAGGCCATAGTGTTGTGGCTGCATGCAGAGCTCTAGTTCCTCCTGCTTGTTTCCCAGACTGACTGTATTTGTGTAGTTATACTTAAGGCAAGCGTCCCTTTGCTCTGCTTTATCATTTATGAAGTCTATCTTTTATCCAACATGCTGCAGCCCCTGCTTTTGACCTTGCACACTGCTACCCCACTTAACTGGGCCATCCTTGTCGCTTCCCTCCTTTGTCCTTTCTAGTTCAGCTCTCTTTACCAGGTTGGCCAGCAGCCTGGTAAGGAGAGATGGGTTGGAAAAGCAGCTTTTGCTCAACTTTGTCAGGTGGATCCCACCTCTCCCTAGCAGGTCTCAGAGTTCAAAGTGGGTTCCATGGTTGTAAATGCCTCATTCCTATTGGCACCACGTGTTCAACTAGGAGTTGACCCATTGGAACTCTGTTCCTCCCCAAGCCCTTCCCTCACGGAGACCAGGTATTGTAAGCACAATGGCTTAGCTTCTGCCAACCTAAAACCATGTTAATACAAACTGTTAGTTAAGTACAGTGCTTCCAAACCCCAGGTCAGAATTTAGATGCACAACTCCCTTTCTGCCCAATAGGATTTGTGTGGTTACACTTTGGCAGAGTTGAAAATACTCACACATACATAGAGCAGAACACATGGACACAAGTATGAGGACGTCTGAGTATGTCACTGCTTGTGGTTATTCTGTAAGTCTACTGGGACAGACACCTCATCCCTCAGTGGTCTTCAAATCAAAGTAGGACTTTTTTGTACACTGTAAAAATAAACAGTCTTCTATGAAGAAATGCTGAAAAAGACCCTGGAAAACTGGACCCAGAGTCTTCCTAATCCTTACTACTGGCAAACTCATTTCTGTGTTGGTTTCCTCTTAAAAAGGTCTGGTAACATTTTCTTCTTATCATGGAGCAGCATGTCCATTCTAATGAGTTAGTTTTTTAGCAGTTGCCTCCTATCTAGTGGTTTACAAATACCACTGGCACAAGGAAAGAACACCACTCACTGCACAACTCCCAGGCAAAATGACAGCATGGAAAAGTGTTGAATCACAGCCCCTTTTGTTCCCCTGTCCTATCCAAGCTCTATCTCTGCTCCTTTATTTCCCATCTTCACAGAATCACAGGGTTGAAAGGGACTTCTAGAGATCATCTAGTCCGACCGTCCTGCCAAGGTAGGAGGTTAAAGCAGGTTACACAGGAATGCATCCTACTGGGTTATGAATGTCTCCAGAGAGGAAGACTCCATGACCTGCCTAGGCAGCCTGTGAACTTTCTGTCACCCATTAACTTCCGGCAAAAAACCTCCAAACCTTCTAATCCCTGTAGGAAATCATTTGGCCCATGTTGCTTGTCACTAACCTATAGCCCTGGAAGGGAAATGTCAGTCTCGTCAAGTCCAGCATATGCTCACAGGGACA
This sequence comes from Empidonax traillii, assembly GCF_003031625.1. Classification (NCBI taxonomy): domain Eukaryota; kingdom Metazoa; phylum Chordata; class Aves; order Passeriformes; family Tyrannidae; genus Empidonax; species Empidonax traillii. Next base: position 611,111 of record NW_020955425.1, on the reverse strand, counting down.
GTGTGCTTTGGAAATAAAAAACGCAGCAAACAATACTCCCTGAAAGTCTCATCTCTGCCAAAGCTGCACTCTCTAACCAACAGGCTGAGAAAAAAGAACATAGTACACTTTCTGCAGTTCTGTGGCAGCACATCCATTACATAGAATTATAGAACAGCCCAGGCTGAAAGGGATCTCAAAACTCATCTGGTCCAACTGTTCACAGGAAAAGGAGTCTGGATGAGATTATCTAGCACCCTGCCCAAACGCATCTTGGAAATCTCCAGTGATGGGGACTCTACCACATCCCTGGAGAGGCTGTTCCTAACGTAAAAAATTTCTTTCTATGTCAAGCTAAAACCTGTTGCCCCTTGTCTTCTCCATGTGACTCCTGAGGAAGAGTACCTGAATTATCTTCTTTTTGAAACTTCTCTTCACCATGAAGGCAAGACCTAGCTCCCTCAGTTTTTTTTTTTTTTCTTTTCATAGATGAAGTCATCCAGCCCTTTGATCATCTTTGCGGCCTTCCTTTGGACCCTCTCCAGTATGTACACATATTTCTTGAACTGTGGGGACCAGAACTGGACACAGCTCTGCAGGTGCATCCTGACAAATGCTAAGCAGAGATGATCATGTCTCTATCTCTGCTAGATTTCCCCAATACATTTAAACTTATTTCCTCATTTCAATCTCACTCCAATTCTGTCACTACTCCATCTGCTTAGAGCTGGAGCTGAGCACATACTTATGGATGTGCTGGGTGTGGAGCACTTGCAAAGGTTAAAATCCTGTCCTGGCTGGAAGGAATGTGCATGACGAATCTCTCCTTGATTTCATGGATCTTGCAAGCTGGTCAATTACCTTGCCATTTGGTAAGTTATCCTGGGAGCAACTATCCTGATAAAACCCCAGAACATGTTATTTTGCTAGGCTTCTAGTATAACCAAACTCCACGAGGGCCAGAAGTTAAAATTTTGGGTTTACTAAAGGCAAAATCATACCATAGTAGCACAAAAACTGTGAAGGTTTTTGTTTGTGTTTATTCCACAGGGCCTAGCTTAAACCAACAACCATGACTTCCATCTAAAGAACAACTTCCAGACATCAAGATTAGGAAGCCTCGGTCAGGGCCCAGTTACTCTGCACCACGTTGTCCACCTCACACAGTCTTATGAACCAAGTGGTAATCTCATATTGCTTTTCTTGAAATTGGAGCAAATCAGTGCTTTTGCACAGCTCCAGTCTCCAAAGAAGTATTCCTGCTTGTGGAAGGCGTATGGGAATTCAAGGAAGTTCAGGTTGAGTTCACTGGATTCAGTTTTAAATGTATTTTTCTTTAAACTGTAATCCTGTGAGCTAGTAACTGTCACACCTTACTGTGACGAGGTAGGGAGACATAACTCACAGCTTACTGATTGAAGGCTGAGGGACAGAGAGTTGAAGCACACTTGGATATATTCTTTCAGTTGAGCCTTAACAGCTTAAACAGTTACGACCCTCTGGCTCTTGGCTGCTGCTTTAATTCACATTGAAAGCCTGAACGGGCCTCACACAAAAAGTCACAGCATCACAGCCAGAGGGGCAGGGGGCAGTTAGCAGCTGAGAAACAATAACTGGAAATTAAGGGGCTAAAACTCCTTAAAATCAGTCACAAGAATACATCTGGAAAGGGGAGGAGAGGCCCAGATCAACTTACGTACCTTCACTGCCTGCAGATAAAGCAGATAGTGTCCAACTCCTCAGTGCTTCTTGTGTGCTGATAGAAAGGTTAAAGGCACCAGACAGTGGACTGCAAAATTACTGCAAACAAATGTTGCCTTCTCAAACATAGAACAGTAATTTGAAGGCTGGGGGGGGAAGTAGGGGGTGGGAATAATAGGGCAAAATTTCCATGACTGTTTTAGTGGGCTGTAAGGGAAAACAGTATGACAATAGTGCAGAATATAATCAGTAGGGTGATTCTCAACAGAACAGGTTTAAAATTAAGTTTATTATGGTTTATAAAATGAGGAGAGAGAAGATAAACAGTACTCTCTGGAAAGCTAAGGAGATCTTGAGAGCCTGATTTATCCTTTTTAGCCTAGAAGCTAAATGCAGTTCTTCAAATACAGGACTGTCTCAAATTCTTGGAGACACAGTCATGCTGAACAGAGCCATCTACAAATTCTATGTGCAGGCATACAGAGAGTCTGGGGTCATCTCACGGTGCATGGAAAAAAGCTACAGCTCAGATGGACCATTCTTCCTGGAATACAGAAGTCATATTTTCAGGATGCTCTCTGTTAATGACAGAGAAGCTGTGCAGAGACCTAACTTTCAGGTGGTTAAAACGAGGTGGAATGACTGTTATTACTTGATTCAAGGAAGCTTGAGCTATCCCTAGCTACCAACCTCTGTAACCATTTTGCTCAGCTTCTCCAGCATAGGATTGATTACAAGATCAGCAAAGTATGTAATATCTTTTTTTAGATTCATTCCTGCTAAATCAAGTTTGAACCGTTTATGAAAAGCCTCTAGCAATGTCAGCTGCACAAGGAATTCAAGAGGAAAGAGCTGGTGGTTCCATTCACAACCAGGGCCAGCTTCACTCCTTTGCAGGGTTGCAGAGAGCTTTGATTTTGGGTGTTTTCATGAATGCAGGTGTCTGTTCTGAAACTCTTTGCTTGTCTGGCCTGAAGTCAAGGGCAGGTGGGGCTGTATCAAATTAGCATCTGTTGAAAAAGAATCAGGCCCTCAGAGTCAAAAGACAAAGGGTGAACACAACAATGAAAATAACCCCAAATCAAAAGGCATAATTTAAAGCAGAACTTTTCACTTTATTAGCTCCTTTTTAAAAAACTGATAAACCTCACTGGGGCATTGTTTTCCCTGAGCCACCACTGCTTGCTCTGCAACTGTCTCAGGGTACACAATGCATTTTAAAAGGCAACTTTGGAAAGGTTAGGGCAGTTTGCAATGTGACAGACCCTAAAAGACAAGAGTTGTGCTCAGAGAGGGTACTAGAGAGCTCAGCTAAAACACTTGAGCTATGGAAGTTCTGTAAAGATGTAAAGCAACATGCTGTTTTCCTCAGTCTTTGCAATACCTTACAAGTTGACTTCATTGAACTACGAAGTGTAAATGCTATTTCATATTTAAATACATGCTGGCCTAGTTCTTTGTCCTTAGCACTGGTACTTCTGTTGCTTCAGATAAGTGCTGGTGAGTGATGGGTATATGAAATGGTACAAACCTTACTGCTTTTCTTGTTTGGTTTTCATTAATACCAATAAACCAACTTGACAGCCAAATAAAATACCCATCACCTTGCTTTGCCCCTTGTCTGGATTTTATAAATGAAATGGCAATAACTCTCCTAACAGCCTTGAAGCTTCATGTCAGCACTTAGTATAGTATCACGGTGATACTGGGATAATGTTTTGGCAGAAGAATAGCATTTCCCTTGTGTTTGATTAACTGTCTGCTATAAAAAAACATGGAAAGTAATTCTCTATCAGTTCTGTGTAAGTCTGTGATGGAGCATCTACATATTACATACGGGATGACAAAGAAGGTGTGATACATAAAAAGTTACATTAACATCACATCATTCTCTTTACCTTCAATCTTCTCATCCCACCATTGCTCAGAGATTCACTACCACATTCATGAAAATGAAAATATCTGGAGTATAGAGGCCAACAACTGTGTGTACACAGAAATGGGTTTTCTTTAGAACATCTGTTCAGTAACATCCTCAAGGATTACCCTAATTGCTTCACTGAATCTGTCTTAATGAACTTTTAAGATAAATTAATTATCTAATTTATCTTAGGATTCATTATTTCTGTCAACTCAGTCTAAGAATTACTGACTACTTTGCAGAACCTCACAGTATTAGTAGCCTGACTGCACTGCACTTTTCTTTTAGTTTCTCTGTACTATTAATGAAGTAACAATCAACAAATTATTTCAAAGGCATTTATTTCTTTCTTGTATATGATTTAATAATAAAATCTTACAAAAAATGGAACATTTTACTGAAATATATCATCTTATTCATATATCAAGTATTTTTCAATGTAAGCTAGAAAAATAAAAATTTCATCTTGGACCCATTTAATATTCTTGCCATACTGCCTAGAAAACGATGTTAAAATAAATATTTTTTCCTTGAAAAGGGAAAGTGCATATTGCTTACCCAGACAAGCAAGTAACAAAAATAATTCAGTGCAAATTTGTAAAATAGGCATTCAGATTACCTGTCCTTTCATATATGATTTCTATATAGTTAAAAGTTAATGTTTTTCATGTTCTGAAATACAGCTGATCAGAATCAGTTGAAAAGAAATTTGAATAAGGTATTGCCTCTGTCTTAAAACTTAGTTTTCAGCAATGTCATAATAAACTCTCCTTGGAGCTCTCCTTTACTTGAAGTTAGGTAGAACTTGTCAGAGTGGATGTAAAATATTTACTTCTTATCTAGAATGCTTTACAGAACATTTTGGTCATTTGCTGTAGGAGTTGGTGAATTCACAGAAGTACACAGTCATTATCTTCAAAATCCTGTCAATTATTAATTTTAAGAAGTTTTCTAGTAAAGACTTAGATATTAATGGAAGTTTGATAAACAGGTACTTAAGTTAAAAACATCAGACTGCATCTGACACAGACCACTTAAGGTTCTCATTAGCATCTATTTTCTGCATGTCTTACGTAGACCCAGGTTGACATTTTGCTTGACGCTCAGTCCACAGAAAGTGTCTCTTACATAAATAAAAAAAATTAAAATTACATCTTCTTTTTACCTGAAGGATTACATAGGTTTTGGTTTAGTTCCCAATACAAAATGTGCATGTTACTTCGTACACATTTCTAAAGGTTTCAATCCTTAGAATAAAACAAGTAAAATAAAACATACAGCTTCTCCATCTGCCTTTCTGAACACACTGTCTACTTGAAGCTTTAGCATTTAAGAGTCAGACTGTCTGCACAACCCGACTAGGTGACACCTTCTTTGGATAAAATCATGTAAATCAAACTCGATGAAGTTATTTCAAAAAATGTAAATGTCCTAAAAAATTAGAGCTAACATTTTTTTTTTTTTTTTTTAATTTTGGGTGATTCTATATCTAAAAATCAGACTTCTAGTCCAAAAAGGCCACTTCGCTAAATTTGGATAGATTCTGACAAAGAAAGAAGGAAACTGCATACAACACATTTTGCTATACAGCTTCTAAAACTTGTGATTATGCCCATTAAAATATTAAAAAATGAGTAAATAAAAAAAAAAGGAGAATTCATTAAAAATCAAGTATTTAAGAGTTGCTCAAGGATGCTGTTAGTCTGACCTTGCAAAATACTTAGGCAGGTGCTTAATTTTAAGCATACGAGTCATTGTGCCAAGAGAGATTTTACGGTGAACACTAATGCACAAAAATTAGACTGGCTCTTCCACTTCAAGATAAGGATGTATGTAAGTGCTTTTCTGGATATGGATCAGGATGCTCAGCACCTAACAAGACTTCAGGCGCTGATCCAGCAAAGCACTTATCCATACGAACAACACTGCTGACTTTAGGATCACTGCTCATGTGCTTAACATTAGGCATGCTCGTAAGTGCTTTCCTGGAAGGGCCCGATAGACCAATAGTGTCTAAGCTATAAAATCTGAAGCAGTCTATGTTTAACACACCGCATATTTAACAATGGTAATCTGCTGAGATTTGCTTTTTCTTGGAACAGGGTATGTCTAATTCTGAGCATTTATTTTCAGAAAGTGCGTAAAAAATCCCTTTAAAAAGCAGCTTTGAGATTATGGCAAGTTAAAACAATATTAGCGAGTCTCCTTATGTTCCTTTCATTTCTTCTTTGTGTGTCTTTTTGCAGGCATCTACAAAAGAAGGAGAAAACCCTAGTCATAAACATTACTCCATTCAAATAAGCATCCACCTGAAAACAAGCATTACTGAATTCTTACACATTTCAGATCTGAATGCAAATTCTGCCGACTATGTTCCTTTTCCCACTGAAAACACTGAAATCACCAATTGCCGCTTCTACAAATGGAACTAAGTTTATTACTTAAGACTGAAAATTATGTACAGTTTGACCCTTACATATCCCTAAGTCAGTGCTTGTATTTCTTTATGAAGTTTTCCATGCCCACTGACATCAATCCATTTGCTATGTGAAATCTAAAAAAGGGAAAATATAAGAGCTGCTTAATCCCCAAAAAACAGCTCATCAGATATTTACATGCACATGTAGAGATGTCATGTTAACGCAGAAAAAGAAACAAAGTAAGACCATGTTTCTATAATGGTGCTGGCACAGTGTTTCATACTATGTTAACCGAGAAGAAATAGCAAAGCAGCACTTTATAATGACCTACTGCTACTGCTGGCCAGGCAGAGTAACTATATTTAAATCCTCATTGTGGTAGGAAATATTGTTTTATGTACTTGGCACCATATACTCTTCATAACTTCTTACAGCTACATGTTGAGGAAGTTTCAAAGTTACTAAATGTATTTCATGCTTTCCTAAAGGGAAAAGAGTTTTCGTTTTCACGTGAAAGCTTTAACGGTTTTTGGAAATGGCTTATTTTTTTTGTCATGCACAAATTCCTGTTCAACCAAAAGCAAGGTCACTAATAAAATCACTGTTGTTGTAAGTTACAGCATAGCTGACAGCTAAAGTCGAGATGTGACACACTAAAGCACAATGAGTCTATGCACAGAGGAAGAACTCTAGACCTAGTCCTTGAGTGCGGCAGCAGATGTGAAAGTCATACACAGAGTAAGAAAGAATAAAAACTGGTTGTCCAGATCAGAAGTCAGCACAAAGGCCTCTCATCTTTACCAGAAGTTTCCTCCTTCTGTCTCAAATTCTGACCAGAGAAACTGGGATGTTTTCTTAGGAGGTTCTTGAACAGTTCAGTCAGAGCATTTACAAAATTTATTTCACAAAACTTTGAACTATTGAAAACCAAACCCCTAAAAATAGCAGATTTAAATATCCTGAAGAGCTTCTACCATGTATATGTTCTACCTCATAGTTTCTGTTTCTAACTTAACTCTCTTTCATTCTTGGTTTTCCAAACACCTATCCCATGCTTGTCTGCTTTCTCAGCATCTTCTACTGCTCAGAATTGGCTTTCCATTACAAGATACACAACTCCTTCTACCAAAATACTCCCTTACATGCTTAATGCACAAAACTTCTCTATTAACATGACAGTCTGTGCCTGTTCTTTTTTCCTTTTTTTTTTTTTCTTTTTCTCTTTTTTCTCATAGCATTCATTATTTGGCATTTTTGAATGATGTTGAGGGGTTTCCTTGACTGTCAAATAAGCTGCTGGGCTAGGCTGAAAGTTTTCCAAAATTTAACCCTTCCAGTTCATGGCCACAATTGTTCATTCAAGGCTTATTACACACTAGTTATTATCAGAGATAATTTTCCAGATATTCTCCTCTATCTGGAATTCTAACCATACTGACTTCCCCATATACAAACTATGCCCAAAACTTCAGAAAACCACCAGTTTGAAAGGCATACAAACCCCCAAAACTACAAAACACATAGCAAGACTTCTCATTCATTTCTGGTTGGAAGACAATGCCACAGAGCTCTTTAACCTAAGATTCACCACTGGAATCCAAGGGTTGTAAAAGGCAGTAAGTAAGTCTGAAGTAGAAAAATGGTATAAGTTACTCAAAGGAGAAACCCCTAGTTTCTCTGAAATTCACATTATCAAGGGATATCAACAGATTCTACTGAGCTGAAGGAGCAAAGAATGACATATTTTAAGAGTATCTTTCAAAAACACACAATGTAGTTGATCCACAGTAATGACTCAGTAAAACAACTGGTGGATGAAACAAAGTGTTATGCAGAACTGGCTAGATCTGTACAAATGATCCCAGTGACTCCATTTCTTTTTCAGTTCTGTGAATCAGGAAAGCTGCAACATCAGCTATCCCTCTAAATATACAGGAATACTCTGTAATGAGGAAAGAACACAGAAGAGAGTGGGTAGGGCATTTTAAGTAACAGTCGAACCTTGTGCTAAACTTCATAAAACTAAACCTTATCTAAGACACACACAATTTAAGCTTTTGAATCCAGCTCCAAATAGGCTTCTTAAAAAACTCCCACCCATTTTTGCCTTTAAATCAATATTTCCCTAATTATTTTCATAAGGACCTCTTGACCTTGGAACTAAACATAAAAATATCCCTATATTACTATGTGCTAAGAGATTTATCATCTAAGCAAAAGAGATGCCATAACTCTTTAAAGATTAAAATTTACACAACAGGAAAATACCAAAACCCCAAAAGAAATGTCCTGAAACCTAATCCAACTCTTGAAACATACAGCAAATACAACAAGCACAAGTTTGTTACACAAAGCACTTTATTGCATTACATGTACATTGACATTTATTGCAATTCATTTCTAGCATACTGAAAACATCCCAAATCCCAACACAGACAATATCTTTGCCTTGATAAATTGCCACCAATGACAATGCATCAGCATTACATCAGCACTTAGATTTGTGTCAAAATAAAAACGTAACGATGCCATCCCCCTTTCATGTAATACTGGGTAAAAAACTTCAGAAAATCACAAAAAATAATGCTCCCTATGAATAAAAGAATGCATCAAAGGAGGGCATGTTTTCAAGCCTAGCATGAAGTGTGATGGAGAAAACTCTCTGGTGGCCTTGAGCTAGAAGAAGTATGCTACCACGGTAAGCTTTGCTTCTCAGCTCACCATGTTAAAGCATCTTCTCGACCCAGGCTGGAATATCTGCATGGTACTGCCTTGCCCCACTATGGCACCAGAGCACCATGTCATGCTGCCTCTTCATCACATTTCACCATGTAACTAGACATACCTTGCATACGCTATACTAACAAAAAACCCCAGGAGACGTCTTTAACTTAACGTAAAAACAACTACTGTATAAAACTCTTTCAAGAACAAGTCTTTATTTTGATGCTTTAGGTTTGGAGCTAAAGAAGGTAGAAATGGATTTCATTCCACTCTTATCAACTTTGGCCAGAGCCTTCTGTGCTGCAGACATCTTGGTATTTGCCTGTTAGTGAAATAATAAACAAAACCAGTTAAACAGCATCTCCACAGGGGGAAAAATATATGCTACAAACTCCTAAATACAGAAGTCGAGCAAGAAGTTGAATCACTTTCTTTGTTTATAACAGTAAAGATAATGTTATGCAGGCTTTGAATTGCAAGAAAAAAACCTTTAAAAACAAATTCGAGCTTATTCAAAATGAAAGATACTTGTCATGACTTACTTAACCTCAGACAAAGACAGAAAACCAATTACAGGGACAAGGAGGTGAAACATCTTTCCTTTCTGCAGAATGAGGTATCCCAAATCAAATGTTTACTTTGGGATAATCCCTGAGTGTACATTAAGTGGAATAATGCATGCAATATAACAGATGCATACAGTACCCTCCAACTCAATTTCACGATTATGCTGTCAGCAGGCTGAATTACAGACTTGCATTACAGATGATGAATAATTCACACGGATTTACTATCAAAGACTCTAGACAAAGTGAAATAAAGGGAAAAGAGATGCAAGAACTAAGAATGAAGAAAGTAACTAACATTTGCAAAGCACTTTTGAGGCCACTGGGACAACTTCCCAGACTTCTACACCTAAAACACATTTTATGAGCCAAATTTTATAGAGCTGACCTCTTCTCTTTCTTTTATTTTAAAACATTATGTTTTAAATCTCTAGCTGCTTTCCCTATTAAGAAAACTTTGCGCTGACCTTTCTTTATGATATTCCTCAGTCTGCAGGACTTCACAATTACAATACTTGGGATCAGCTAGATGGTTATGGATAGGATGGAGATACGCAGCAACAGTATGATTGCCTATGTTACTCTACAAACAAAACCACTGCCAAAGTATTTAAAAAAGAGTAGTACACTGTACAGAGTCCAAGAGCTATCTTTTCTTTCCCAGATTCTCTCATCAATGTGCTTCATTATTTCAGAAGTAAATCATATTTAATGTTAAAATGAATTATCTTTCCTCAATTTATTTCTATCTTTATGATAAGTTCGAAAGGTATAGGTATGTAATGGGGGAAGGGGGAAACATGAATATTTTTAACTATTTATCACCCTCATTTAGGGGGCAATCCTCTTACTTCAAAACTAGAATGTGCACTGAATAAAAAAAATTTAGGGGATTTGGAGGGAGGAAGGAATGCATCTGTCACCAGCTGCTTCTCTTTGCAACGGGATAACGAGTAGTCAGCATTAGTCTGAAGGTCACAAGACCAGCACAGTGGGCCTTTTTGGTTCCCAATGGATTGGAGGAAGATTCATTTTCTTTGAATGTTCAGAGAAATAAGCCAGTACAAGCCTCACAACTTTGGCACACAAAGACAGGATCTATTTCTTTTCACATCTCTGTTTCTCTCCTAGGAATAGTACAGTGGCAGGCACCGCTGGACTCAGATTTGAATTGGCCTCCAAACTTGCTTTGGAACTGGCAATCAGTAAGTTCTGTGTTGATTTAACTTCATTAAGTTGACATAAGTAAGTGCACAAGCAATATTTCTACATAAAATAAAGCCTGTCTTAGCATCCCTTGGAACGTAAGTAAATGCTGCCATCTTTGTTTCTTTTTCAAGTAACTGAAATTTAACAGTTGCTATCACTAAGCCATAAGATTTCTCATCTAAAAATCTCGAAGAGCTTTGCAAACATTAGCTGAGCACCTTCACACGTGGCTAAGTCTGCGAGGTTCACTGGTCAAATAGAGCCAAGCAGTAACAGTATAGAAGAGCTCAGAATGGGAAATTAAAAGTGTCAAAGTCAAATTAAACCTGAATGCAAAGTTCAAGGAGATGTAAGTTACAGATATCAGATAATTTTGTATTTGTTTTTCTGATGTGCTTTGGAGGAGAAAGATAAGCACTCTGTGCTAATACTGGATATTAACCTATGCTTTTGCAAAACATGCATGAATGCAAGGTTTGCTTACCTTTCTGGTTTTCAAATTGTTGCTGTTAAGTTTAGTGTAATCTTCTTCTGGTTCCACAGGGACATCTGACAATTTCTTTTTCTGAAATGTTAGAGTGAGGAAGTTGCTCTGTCAGCTACTTTTACGATGTACACACATGGAAGTTCAAAGTTTTGGCTTTATAGTGTAACCATAGCACCAAAACAGGACTGGCAATCAACTGAAGAATCTGCAGCAAGAGTGGTAGATTTCTCTTTGTAATCATCTTCTTGACAAGTGAATACATAACATCTCTCCAGCATTCAGAAGAGATCATTCAGTGCCATGAGAAGCATTTTCTTCCTAGCCTTCTGAAGAAGTGACTTTTAGAAATCAGCCATGATTGTGACTTTGATGTCAGTCTATCAAGAGAACTTTATGGAGCAGCTGTTGAAAGTTAGTGCCTAACAGTCAAGGAACCCAGACTCTGGTCCCCATGATTCCATGGAATTGTGCAGCAACTCCAGTGTTATTGATTGCCATCTGCCAACACAAGTGGATGATCATCTAGTCTGCTATCGGTTTGTTCACAGCCTTTAGAATTAATTAGTCTCTACAGTCTGGCAACAGTGAAACACTGACACAGCACTGCTGACTGCTTCATCACTTAAATCCAACAGTATATTAAGAAGTTTGACTCTGTATGTGCTGTGTGCCTTCTAACTTCAGAAATAATGCAAGTGAACGTTTCTTGGTACATCACATAATCAGGCTGTAAAAATGAATATTTCTTTCCATAAACTGTGAGCATGTGTTTAGTTTAAAGGTGAAAACTTTCTGGTATGTTTCCAAAAGGGAAAAAAAAGTACATAGTATTTTACAGCACTGTATTTTTATTATTATTATATATCTGATATTACTACCCTGTCCTTAATATCCTGTGAAATCTAGACTGTGGCCTTCCTAGTTTTTGTGCCAAAGAGAGTGATTTTGCAAGCAACTTGGATGGTACCATACACTTTAAGATCCTGTTTTATTCATTTTGTTTATGGTGCTTGTGATACCTCTCTCTCCCCCTCCCTCTCTCTCTCTGGCTCAGAAGCCAGGTCTGCAGCTTAGATTTCTCTGCTCTTAGAACAAGATCCAACTGCAGCCTTTTCTTTTGATTTCAATGGAATCTGGATCAGCCTCTCTAGGAGGCTGTTTACTGTGCTGTGATTACATTTTCAAGTGACAATCTAATGAATAATCACTTTTCTCCTCTTTTTGGAATCTGATAAACAAGTTTTTAAAACTTACAACAAAAATGTTTGCATTTCAGCAAAACATTTGATGTTTAGTTGTAGCAAAGCCTACATGTTCTTTGTAAATGTCTCTCATCATCTGCCAATGGCCAGACTCCCTGCGCTGACAAAATGGACAGTATGACGATTACAACACAAGATCAATGGCTTACAATTAATACAAAGAACATGCAATTTTGATTTAATCATTAAATCACAGAGTCCAGACTGTACCCAGCTTGTTCTTACTTTTCAAAAGAGAGAATCTGTTGTTGCTTTTCTGCTAATTATGGTAAATCTCTCCTCCCTTCTGATTTTAACATGAATTCTCACCATGCAATTACATTAGTAAAAAAGGAAATATATGTTAGAACCTTCTTCTTTTGCAATAATCATATATTATGTCTGTCAATACACCTTGCCCTCACGAAATGTCAAAGCAAGTGAATAAAAATGGTCTGATGTTTTAGTATACAAGCCTACCTTGCTCCTCTGAGACTGTAAAATAAAGTGTTTTAATCTCTGAAGATGCAAAGACTTAGAAACATCATACACACCCTGGTCAGTGCTCTGGAAGTTAATCAGATCCTCAAGATTTCACTGCCCAACAACTGAACAGATGTAAGCCTCATTTCCTCTGTAACCAAAGGGCTGAAATAAAACTATTTTTAAAAATAGATTCTCAGAACTATCCCAATGGTATAAAAGCTATTCGTACATAATATGGAATGTACATCACATGAAGTTTAATACAGTTGTTGTAACATGCTTATATAGCTAATGAATATCAGTTGGCTCCTGATGTGTGCGTAATATTTCTTACAATGCTTAAAGATAATTCTTAACTGAATCAAAGGGCCAAGTAACTGTGCAGCCAGAACAACTGTCCAGCCAAATGGAAATAACGTATCTATAGATATACATTGGAGAACAAATGCTATTAATAACAGTAGGGCTCTATTATTCCTGTATGTGCCAGCTGACATGCAGCTTAACAGAACAGTCACTGAACCAGCCAGGAATGAGGTTATTTTAGATTTTGTTTTGGTAAGCAGCAGGGACATTGCAGAAAGGGGCAGTGCAGTAAGTAACCTAGTTTCAGGAGACATAAGGTGCCTCAGTTTAAAGTACTTATGGAAAGGATAATCAAAAGTGGGGTTCTTGGTTCTGGGAGGGCAAACTTTGCAAACCATATGCCTTACTTGCCTAGGCAAAGCAAAGGGACTTGATGTGTGAGGAGGACACTAGGAATGTAAAAGAAAAAGAAGTGATTTTGGATCTTTTACTTCAAACAAGGTGAATAATCTTGAAGGAAAGAACTTCTCAGACTAAACAGTATGAACGTGCTTCCTTGGTCACACAGATGCACACGTGTTCCAGCACCCCTCCCCCCAAAAATCCAACTGTTACAGAATTCTACAATGAAGGGGGGAAAAAAAGACGAAGAGAAGAGAAGAGAAGAGAAGAGAAGAGAAGAGAAGAGAAGAGAAGAGAAGAGAAGAGAAGAGAAGAGAAGAGAAGAGAAGAGAAGAGAAGAGAAGAGAAGAGAAGAGAAGAGA